>NW_010417753.1:31874-32227 GCF_000710305.1 Buceros rhinoceros silvestris | reverse complement strand
GGGGGCTGGAATCCAAAACAAAAACCACCTTTGTGATACATTCAGTGTCAGTAGATCAGATTATCTTCTTCTTCTATTTCTTCTCTGAAGTCTTTCCCAGATATTTGTAATAGTGTCGTCTATTTTAGATGTAATGAGCTAATATTTCTATTTGCATTTTACCTCATCCTTTCTGAAATTAAGGTGACTGGGTGACTACAAGACATTCCTCAGTCAAGGTGCGGTGAGTATGTTAACTCATATATCATATAATATCTGTAATAAATAGCCTGCTTCTGGTGTAACCAAAGGGCAGCAGAATGGGCTCCCACAGGCAAGGTGGAAAGACAGTACCACAGGATTCAGAAAAAGCA
>NW_010417753.1:13261-31744 GCF_000710305.1 Buceros rhinoceros silvestris | reverse complement strand
TAACACACCAAGGAGTCAGAGATCTGAATGCCTCCTTGGGAGTAAGGTACGCCCAAAGAGAGGAAAAAATATTAAAATCTAAAGATAGGGCATTAATCTGCTTCGTTCCTGTTACACGTAGTTGTGGAGGTTTTGTGGATTCTTTTGGTTTGGTTTGTTTTTTAATTTTAATGAAGTATGAAATCTTCTAGATAACAGCCTTGCACTGCACTTGGGGTTTTTGCTTGTTGTTCAGATCACATCGTTACAGAAAACACATACGTAGCTGTGGCTTAATATCTTCAGCTCTGCATGTCTTACTGTCTGGATTCTGCAGATTTCATTAGAAATCATTTTATGACTCTTTCTTGGACATTACTAAACAGTAAAACAGGCTCATAGAATCCTTTCTTGCAGAACCCTGTCAGAAGGATCTCTACCAGCTGATGAGGTTTTCTGAGGCCTGTCAGCTAGCGAGTGTTTAACTCCTTCAGTGTGTGTCCAGCTGATTTGTGGCTTTCTAGCTTCTTAGCCAAAACATGCTGCAGCATCAAGTCAAATGCTTTATACAATTCTAAATCCGCTATAGCAATGTTATTACCTTAATCAACCAAACCCAAATAAAACTAGCAAAGTCACTTTGGTGAGGTCCCCTTCCTGTAACAGTCCAAAGTTTCTATGTGAGATCAGCCAGAGTAATTGCTTAAGCCAAGGGTGGTGGCAAACAAGGGACGTATTATTGGAGAGAGCAATGGCAATCACCTCGTGCCTGCGGGATGGGAAAAAGGCCCAAAACCCTGATAAAGTAAGAAACATTTATTGAATTCCAGCCTTCTTTGCACTCCTGATAACTCTACCATCTCCCTGTACCAACCCATTGTCAGCATTCTTTTCTACACAATATACACACTCCTCATAACAAAACGAAAAAAACTTGTGACGTTGTTCATATCTTTGCTCTCAAGTTTGTTGACCATAAAATGTTATTTCCACCCTCCTGTTTTCTGCAATGAATTTATGACATTTTCCTGCTTTCAGTTACTTTCCACACCCCCCTTTTCGATACGCTACACTGGGTATGGAGGAGTGGCTGGCAACATACTGCACGTCCCCTGCGTGTCAGGCTAGATCCTTTGTCCCAGAATCTGTCTTGATGATGAGATTGTACTTTTCCAGGGCTCTCACAAAATTGTCACATGCTTGAGTTAGCATATAACTTTTTCAGTTAAATTGTTCTCTCTTGGATCATTTGTCTCATACTTGCTTTCTATTTTGTGGTATTAGACCTTCTGCGACCATCCCATACATCTATTATTGGTCTAGACTTTAACCATCCATACCAGATGTAGCTGCACCACAACTGCTCACACCGATCCAACCGCCAGCTTTGGTTTTACAATGAGTTCCTTCTCCCCTGAACAAAACAAGGTCCGATAGAGAATCTCTAGTACTCTACTACTTTCCATTAGGAAATATTTAGACAGTCCAAAGAGGTTTTAATGATAAAGTCATGTGAGTACATGACCTAGAAGGTTACGCTCAGATTGAAGTTCTCCCTCCTGCCATGCAGGTTTGTTCCTAGCAGAGGCAGTGAAGGAGCAGGTTGCATTGCCTTGAACAGGTATCTCTGGTGCATCATTCTGTCCTTGAACTCTTAAAACAATGATTCATAACATAGCGCTTCCTAATCCTTCTCCTGGAAATGGTGAACCATTGCAATTGAAAAAAACAGTTTTCGAAGAAGCATTTTTAAAAAGGTCTGAAAAACAATATTTTGATACTTCTATAAAAAATTAGACGTCTGTAACTGGAAATGTTGACTAATGTTAAATCTTTATGTGTACCAGCTATAATGCAAGTACAGAAATACATGTATATATATATATATATACGAACTATATGCATGTGTACATGCAGAAATATTTTAATATCAGTTACACTGGTATATTATTTGCTCCAAGCAAACTAACTAAGTAGGTTGATAAGGATTTAAAGTATTCTGGTGATAAACTTACAAAGGTGTGTCCTAAGCTAATTTTTCGTAAAGACAGATCTTGATCACAGCTGTGCATATGAGGTGATCCTCTGCACCCTGTTTGACGATAAGTGGAATTTTCTGGATTAAAAGAATGAAACTACAACAATACTTATTTGTGTTCCTGATACATTTGAAGTCAGAAGTAAAAGAAGGTACCAATAGGGCAGCTCAGTGGAAGGTAGGGAAAATCCCTGGAAGTAGATAACATTCTCAGTCGCTGAGCCCCATTCTGTACTTAAACCCTGTTAATCCCTTCAGAAAGATCACTGCAAATACAGACATACTGATATGTACATGGGTACATAGAAGGTGAGGAGGGGATGACGTGTAGAAACACCCCAGGAACAGCCAGAATAAAAAATGAACAGGAAAAACAAGCTTTGCTGCACGCCATTCTGAGCGTGCTGTTCTAACAGGCCTTTGGAAGCAAGACCCTTGCTCACCCAAATCTGCAGCTCCCTTGTTCCTGTACAACTCGTTAGGGATGCACAGGAGGGAGGGAGACCATAGAGACTGGAGTCTCAGTAGTCAGGCTGGCTTGTTCCATGAAGTGGAAAATCATTAGTGGATTAGGAATGTCCATCAGGCTGCAGACAGCCAAGGTCTAGAAGAACTATCTGATCTGGGTCATTTTGCCAACAAGAGCCAGGGTCTGCCATCATCTCACTTGAAGCAGCAAGGGCTGAAAGATGTTACGCGAGAATGGGTGCAAGGTCAGTACGGAGACAACATACAAGCTAGGCTGGGGGCCACTGAGGAAGAGGCTGTCAGGGGTGTCCTACAGAATAGCACACTTCACAGCAGTGAGGTGAGAATAAAGTCACAATTTCCATCACAGGCACAAACTAAAACTCTTTTTCTCTGCAGTGGTCACCTCAGCCAACCATTACTGCATCAGATTTCTTTCTGGTCTCAGCAACTGCATTGCTACCGTCCTCACTGCCATCACTAAACTGCTTCTTATTCTTATTACACCACCTTCTTACTATACCACCTTCTTTATGCCTTTTAGCTTCTCCTTCTCTGTTTCATCAATGTAATCTCATTGTCTGGCCTGCCAAGGTTTTTCTTTACCTGTCATTTCTCATGCAGTATTAAAAGCTCAACACTACTTTCTGGTCAGTCATATTGCTAGACCCTGCTAGCATTAGCTGCTACGAACAGAAACCTTCTGCTTTCTCCTCTTCTGCTCCACTTTTTGGAAGAAGTTTCCAAAGCACCTACAGAGCTCTTACATTTTTCAGCTAAAATCACTCCTTAAAATCCTCCTTTTCAGGGATGCCAACGCAGTTAGGCTGCCAGTATGCTAAAACTGTTACCAACCAGCCCACAAAAGAGCAAGCAAAAGGAAGAGCCAAATGTGGATGAAAAAAAACAAAGTGAAGAGAAAAGACGAGTACATGGGAAAAGGCAACAGAGTTTGGCAGGAGAAATCCCAGAGAAGCAGGGAGCAGCAACCTGAGGAAAAGAGGCAGAGCCAGGGCCATGGGAAATAGAAAGGCTGTGTAGCCTGTTCAGACTATGCTGTGAGAAAGGAGGGTTGAGAATAGGAGTGAAAAAGCCACAAAAGTGTAATTCAGTGAAATAAAGATGGAGAAGAACAAATTCAAGAAAATTAGAATAGAAAGGGATATGCAAAACTATCCAATAAGTTACCACAGATGTTTAGAGAGGAATGAGATTAAATGCATTGCAGTAACTCATGCTCTGGAAGCCAGTCCTCACTATGTGATCTAACTTCTCTCTGTTTCCCTTCCTGGAGCTGTAGCCAGGAAGGCCACGGGCTTTTGATTTGGTAAGTATGGCCGCTTCCCAATTGTTATTGTCAGGGAGCAGTGAGGGACAACACTTCCCTTCAGGATGGGGAGCTGGGAGCCAAGTGCAATATGGCCAGTGTGTCACCAGCCTGGATCCGTAACCACCTCTGAAGTGTGAAGACCTGAAGGTGGTTGCCAGGTTCAGCCAAAAGACCAGAGCACCAGGCAAAGCCACGATGACATCTTGGGTGGATCCAGCTTGGCTGGGCCATGGGAGCTGGAGACCAACCCTGCTGCAGCATCACTGGAGCAGGGACTGCTGGCTCCGGGGTGGGGGGGAGAGGGGGAGGGGCTGGCATAAGGTCCTTGGCTGTGGGCAGAGTGGGGGAAGCACCAGGCTGCTGGGCAGGGATGGTTGATGCCTTAATAGAGCTTTCAGGGCCTGACAGATAATATGAGAACAAAGTCCACCCCCTCTGCTTGATTAGCTGGTAATGGGCTGGGGGGTCTTCTTATCTAAACACTTCATTCAAAATCCCACACACACCAGCTGCCATTTAAACCACTGCAAAAACAATCATAGAAGAGCAACTTTCATCACTTTCTTTTAGGGAATGAGCCTAAGAAACTTGGAAAGGAGGAAGAAATGGAGAAAAGGGAGTATGGAAGAAAAGCTGAGAACATGATGCATGCCTACCACCGTGGCAAGGAATGACCTCCCCCCAGGCTTGTTTCATGGGAGATGGGGCCTTGCAAAATCCCTCTGTCTTTCTCGTTGTATTGTTTGCTAGGTTGTGGTCCTTGCCATTCAGGTCTACCCAGCTTGGCTCAGCCCTAGATCTTCACCCCTCCTGCTTTTCATCTCCCTGTGTAAACTTGATTCATTCATTCCTGCCATTGCAAGCCAAATATCACAGCCAGTCTGTAACAACCCTGGTTGCTTAGTACACAGCCCCGAGACAACCAGCTGGCTGTTTCAGTACCCCTCTGCCATAACCAATTACAGCCACGATCTCTTTCTCTTTTTAGACTCCAGTGCATATAAAACATCTCTGCTTATATTATTTTCCTCTTTGCTCCCATCTCCTCCAGTATCTTCTATCATTCTAGTCCGAATTTTGACCCTTGATTCCAGGATCCAACACCGTTTTGTCCAAAACCATACCTCTGCTCTCATTCCCCCCAACTCTTTCTTATTTATACTCCTGCAAATACTCCTGTACAGGAACAACGTACAAGTCCTTACACCGGCGTTTTGGTACCTGCTCTTTTGCAAATAACCTCTTTGCCTGAATCATCCTGACAGCTGCAGACAAACTGTGTGTATGCATTCTTTCCTCCTCCTGCATGAATCTAGGCCTTTTTTTCCTTTCCTGTCTAGTCTCCTCTATTGCAGGACAAGCTGTTCAGCAACAATGTTACAATGTTATGTTTGAAGTCTGTTTTTATGAAACATGTTTCCACATCATACTTAGGTATATACAGTATCAAAAATTGAGAAGTTAGGAAATAGTAGGATTAAAGCGATGCACGAGCTAAATCACTGAAAGCGTAAGATGACTTCGTCTGCTGCCTTTTGGCATCACAGTCTTGAAATTAAAGAGTTGACATTTCAGAGTATTTAATGTTACAGTTCAAAATGGTCTTGCTGGTTCAGTTTCAGATATGAATGCTCAAAAGATCTCCAGATCTGGTTTCCAGAGCCTGCTCAAGTACCCAGACAATGGAGAATGGACAGTCTCTGCAAAGGTGTGCACCCTACACCACGTGGGATTATTGTGCCAGACAAAGAGCCCAAACACTCGTGCTAAAACCTCTTGCCTGATTCACTGCACACCTTCCCTCATCTGATGTAGAGAGCTGAGATCCTACTACACAGCCCTAGAGCATCTCAAAAGCATGTCCGTCCTGTGAACTGTGTGCTTTAAGTTGCGTGGAACGTCTTGTTTCTTTAAAAAACCAAGTGTTGAAAAACTACCAAAAAGAAGTATTCTTGTGGCATCATAACAATATACACAAAAATCATTGTCAGTGGTGAATCCCTGAGCTCCCTTGACCAGTTTTGTTATACTTGCTGTAATGGAGTAACCAACAGTGGCATCAGGTTGCTATCTTCTAACAAACCCAGCATCAACAATGATTAGACTTGAGCTCGTCCGACTTTCCTGCTTACAGCAACAAACTGGAGAGACTCAGGCAAGCAGGATGCCATTCCTGACACTGGAGGAGAATGGTCCCTAGCACAGCTTGTCCCTGCTTCCACTCCTTCCATCAGCACGGCCTGCACCATCTTCTGCTCCTGCTTCCCCAGTTCCACTACCTTGCACCCTATTCCCCAGCAGCCCTCCAACACTGAGTTCCCCTCCTGCTGGACATACCTTTGCATGGGCATCAGTGCTTTTCCGTCAGCCCCCACCCCAGGTGTGACCCCTTCTTCCCCAGTCCCTGCTTCCACTTTTCAGGCAAAATTTTATCACGGTCTCCGGAAAATCCTCACCTCACCTCCAAAAGCCATCCTAGTATTGTTCCCAGTCAGCTTGCCCAGCAAATCCCGTTTTCCAGCTTCCCAGCTGGCCATCACATTTCACCCCAATTCTACTGTTGGGTGTTCAGCTCTTTGCTGGCTCTCACTGCCAGCCTCCTCCCCTAGTCTCCTCAGTCAGCTTCCCAGCCCCCGCACCAACACACCAACTGCACTTCGAGCCCAACTTGTCAGATCTGTCTCTCCTTCTTCTTCCAAGCCTCCTACAGAGCCCCGCTGCTTCTCACTCTCAGCAGAGTACTCAGCTAGTCCCAGGCACTGCACTTCAGCTCCTCCAGCTATTTCGGTATCTCCCAAGCTGTACTGACACATTTTCCTTTCCTTTCCCTCCCACATCAGTTTTCACAGTACTTATCAAGGCACAGTTCCTCCCTGCTGATTTCATTCTTTGAATCTCTTTTGCCAGTGATCCCCAATACTTTACACCAAAAAAACTGTGCTCACGCTTGCCTTGTTATTTAAAATGTGTGGTTTACTCCTCTGTGCCACCTCAGTTCAGCAGAGGTTTCACTGAGCATATAAAACAGGAGTCTCCTTAACCTAATTTTTCAAATGCTTTTTTCAAAGCCTGCAAAGTACCTGAACTTCTTAGAGAAAAAGTCACAAGAACCATTCAAGATGAGAAAAAACGAGCAGAGTTTCCAAAACACGCTGTTTAAAAAGCTATAAACTATTTTTCCTCAAAAAAAATATTTTTTTTTTATTATCCTGAGATAGAATTGCTGCATAAACACTTCAAATTTGACAAAATCCTATGCAGCTGCAAACTGCATTGAAATGAGGAGAGTCAAGATGCATATTACCCTTAACAAAACCGGAACGCGAATGAAAGCCTCTTCATTGCACTGTAATCCTTGTAGCATCACCTTCCAGTTGTGTGTTAAATTCCCTTGTTCTTAACTGACAAGACCTAAAGCATGAAAACTAGACTGCCAAAAAAAAATCTTCTGTAGATTCACTTCATCAAGGTGTGATTTCAAAATAATGTTTCCATTTATATTTTGAGATCAAATAGCAATTTCTAAATATATAAATGAAAACAAAACAAAACCAGAACCCAACAGACCAACTCTGTGAGAAAGAAATCTCTCTTTGTAGAGATTTGATTACACGATGAAAATCACAGTAACATCAAAAGCTACGAACAATTCAATTTTACTCACCGATCAGACACCCTCAGTGGAGATGTACCATTCCTCTGAGTGATGGCAAACAGAAAATAACGATTCAGTCAAAGAATGATCAGCCCAAAGAGACACGTTATTTTAGTTTTTTGCCTAGGTCTGCAAAGGAAATAGGGGACACATTTTTGTCTTCTCCTTACCTTTACTTCAAGGCTGGGCAAAGGGTTTCTGCATCCACGCAGACACTTTCTCAGGAAAGCATTTGAAATACTCTGTCCATGTAGTAGTTTTGTTTTGATTAAATGCCCAGCTAAAAGATGCAAGTGTTTCCCTGTGAGTGTTTAGGTGAGCATCTCCATCCGCGCATCACAAAGCAGTGTGCTCTGTCTGTCCCTGGGTATAATGAGCAGCATTTAACCACTCCCTGCATAGAGTCTACAGCAGCTGTCAGAGCCTGCCAAGCGCTTCAACAGCAGCTTGCCAAGAGGATCTGTGCTAAGCAACCAAGGAGGAGGATGGTTGGGAATATGAGGGTAAAGGTAATTTGGTTGAGAGCAACTGTGATGTGATAATTGTTTTTTGATGAGGAATAAGAGGAAAGATCAATTTGAAGTCAATGGACTCAGAACAAGACTCCAATAAACCCTGAGAACTGGAAGGTAAGTTCTCACGGGAACCATGGCTAAAGAAGAAGGAATTCAATAGAACTGGCAGTTCCTTAAAGAAATTACTTTTAGGGTACAAACACAAAAATCCCACACAGTAGGAGGATAGGAAGTATGGTCAGAGATCAACTTGGCTAAGCAACGCGGTCTTCAATGACCTGAAACACAAGAAGGAAATGTACAGAAAGTGGAAACCAGGTCAAACTGCTGAGGACAACTATGAAAGAATAGCACAAGATGCTGAAACAAAGTCAGAAAAGATAAAGCACAAATTTAACTGCGAAAGCAGTGTGTCCCCAGAAGAGCTCTCTATTGGCCGTTGATGGTACTAACTCTCCAGTGACTGTGATAGGAACACATACCCCTGGACAGATACAGGCGGCTATCTCACAGGCAGCCAAAGTCAGGTGAAATGGGTCCTCTCCATAGTGACAACTGGGCCCGAGGAAGTGCACATGAAGATACCTTGAGAGCAGAGCGAAGCAAGCCCAGAGCTGTTGTTTTTTTCTGAAAACTCTCAGAATTTACTGGGAAGTGTGTGAGGAGGTGAACACAGTGCTCTTCTTTAAAAAGCCGAGAAATAGAGAAGAGACCAATTCTGGAAAAATACCACAACAAATGAAAAAATAACTTCTTCATAAAAGCTCAGAGATAATTAAAGAATTTTTATTACTTTATGCTTTTGGCATGTTGGCTATTAATTTCTGTAACAGGGCAACAAGTCTCACAAGTAGAGAAGTAACAGGTCATGTAATACATTTTAATTTTAATAATGCTGTTGACATTAATTCACAACATTTTCAGAAGTAAAGTGAAACTACTTCAGGGAGAGGGTAAAACTACCTGGAGAAAAACAAACTAACTAAAAATTAAACAAATACAGATATTTAGCTTTTAATCATTCGCTATCAAACTAAAAAAATACAATCAGTCAGCTTATAGCTGGGTCTGTTCTGGGCCAGGTAACGGCCCAAGTCACTAATGACTTAGATAAAAGAAGAAGCCTTCAACCTTGTACATACCAATAAGCCCAGGTGAAGAGCAAACACGTTACACGATACGTTAAATTCAGAATGCTCTTGACAAATAAGAGAAATTATCTGTGGGAGAAAACACGATGCAATGCCCCTCTGTTTACAGGTGTGAGGGTCTGAGTGGGAATAGGGGTTTCTAAAGATGTAGGATTGGCAATGACAAGTTAGGCCTCCGTTCCGCCAAGAACTGGGGAGCGGCAGCAGTCAGTCACAAGCTATGCACGAATCAGAAGGGTGACCCCGTATGTGCACAATTAGGAAGATGAACTCTTTGCTTGTACGATGCATTAAGGAATACTTCCCACTGTAGCTCTGGCTAGCACGACAACCAGTGGCACTGTGTCCCGTTCGACCAAAACTGTTCAGAGAGAAGGTAAACTAACTGGAGAGAGTCCAGAGAGGAGCAGAGAAAATGGTCAGTTGTCTGAGGGAAAAAAAAAACCCCAAAACCAACAAACCAAACATTGAGAGAATTGGAGTTGCTCAATCTAAAGAACAGAAGGACAACAGGACATGAAAATTATCTACATAAGTTACCTGTAAAGAAGTAAGGAGGGATTAAATTTTTTTTAATCTGGTAGATATAAAGTGGTGGATTTAAACCATGACACTGAAGTTTATGTTCTATATTAAGAAAATCTTGTTAAGAATAAAGATAATTAAACACTTTTTCATTTCTGAGGGACAGTAGATTCTCTCTTGGAGCTTCAGAATACACAAGATGAAGCCTTCAGATCTTTCCAGACTCCTTTTCTGCAAGTCTGTGGTTCATCCTGTTGTTTAGTTTAGAAGCCCCCATCTTACCTCCCTAGAGAAGCTGCATTTATCAAAGTTTTCATGTCAAATGATACACATATATATATTACATTGTTGTTTCAATACAGTGACTTGGAACAAGTGAAGTCACTACACTCTGCCCAGGCTGGCACGATGCCACCTTTTTTCCCTATTCTTCACCGTTTTAGATTTCCTAAGAAATGTGAAGACCTGTAGTAAGCGGACTGTTATCTTCCAGAGACTGGCGTATCTGATTTTTGCCGGTTGTGCTCTGCTTTTCCAGATGGCAGGAAGCGCCTGTCTCTCTCCTGGGCATTCCTAACTGGGTCTGCTGGAGCAGTACTCGTGCCTGCTGAAACCCGCCCTTCTGGCGAGCTGTTCCACAAACAGTTAAGAAGACACGATGCTCGTTTGGCTCAGGGGGGCAATTGTTATGTTGAGAGATGGAAGAGCACTAAACCGAGTGAATTGAGATGTGGGCAGAAAATACAGAGACAGACATACATTGTTAGAGGGCTGCAGAGTCAGGTTGTTTCAGCTCAGAATTTTTTCATGCGCTTGTTCTTTGTATTAATCAAATACAAAGATCGTATGAATTTAATAAAATGTCCTTACTGGGCAGAAAAGATAAAATTCCTTTTGCCTGCCTTCCTGTTCTGTCAATATACAGACATTCCTGACAAAGTAACTGTATCATACGGATGACCAGCTAAAAGAAAAATCTCATTGAGGGTGTTTGTTGTACTAATTAATTACATAAGTTCCTAGGACGTGTGGCTCCATTGCCAGCAAATATCAGTGTTGGTCATTACCTCTATTGCCTCTGCAATTAATCTATGAAGACATGTACAGGTGATTTTGTAAACGAAAAACTCTTTCAAGCAGTTTTAACCTTGTAGAAAAATTACATTTTTCACATTTTATAAGCTATTTGAACCAGGAAAAATCCATTTGATACTGCCTCCTGGTGTTCTGAATTCCTATTGAACGCTGGTTTTGTCTAAAATAAACCAAATTATCTGTTCCTGTACTTTTAAAACTCAGTGTGATATACAACATTACCTAATATAGAATATTACAGAAGTCATACAACAAATATTACTTTCAGAAATTCACTATCTTATGATTTTTCTCTGGATAAAATTTTCACATTTTGCTGCAGAAAAGTGTTGGTGAAGGCTAGGTATTTCACCTTGAATAAAGCTGAGAAGAACATTGTTCAAAGGAGCAGATAGCCTAAAGCATTCATTTATTCTATCAGAGTTTCTAAATCTTACAACACCAGGGAACAGCCTAAATTTAAAGTCAATGTCTGTCTTCCTGCCGGAGCACAGTCCTTTCACCTGTAACCACATCCAGCAAACCCCACCATGCAACGTCAGTGACCCAGCCCCAAAGGGGAGTGACGATAGCTGTGCTCCTCAGCCCACCTCCCAGTGAAATTACGTGAAAGTAGTAATAAAATATCTTATAAACTTGTAAGTTCCAAGGTCCAGTACATGAAGTAATACCTGTCATGAGGAAAAAGTCCTGGTCCTTTGAGGATAAAAGATGTCAATGATATTTTCAGATGTGAGATATATCTTTGTGACACCGTGGAATTCTTTTATAATATCAGTATTCTTATAAGACTGCAAAGGTAAGAGATGTTAATTTAAAACATTTTAATTAGTAGCAACAGTATCTAAAACTAAGTAATAATTAAGATAAACTGCAGCTTTCCCACAACTTCTACACCTCAAAAAAAAAAAACCCAAAACAAAAAGCAGCAATATCAGCATCTGGATTTAGGATAACTCACGCAGCCTTGGAAAAGTGTGCCTGCACGAAGCCCTGCAATGCCCCCCGCTGCAAAGATCATCACTTCATACGTTTTTGACTTTTCACTGATTTTTTTTTCCACAGATCCTAGTTTAGCCTGAATATAGTGATACAAAGATAATAGGACTTTGAATGGCCCTTTTTACAGTTATTTAAGAAACAGGACGTGCTGTCGTGCTGTATTACCATCTGTAGGTTGTACACCTGTAGGTTGTACATCTATAGGCTGTAACTACACATATGCCCAGGTGTGACCTGGGCTCACTCACCACAGCAGCATGAACAATGTCTATTCTGACTGAGAGAGGAAGAGGGCAGAAGCACTTTGCACAGTCACAATGAAATGGCACTTTTAAAGGTGTCTCTTGCTTCATCCACAGAACGCAGGGAGAATTCAATGTATAAGCACACCTGGTTCACACTTGTGTGCTTACTCAGAAAACCTGTCAAGACAGTTGACAAGAATTTCCAACCAGTGAAGCACTCCTAGTATGTGTGAAGCCTGAGGGGAAAAAAACTAAGGTGATTCTTCATTTCCATTTTCTTTGTTTCAAATTTAGGACTATTAGTACTTTTCAAAAGGCTAAAATCTAACAAAGATTAAAGCAGAGTATAAAATAGAAATAGAGGCTAGTAATTAATTAGTATTTCATTCAACCCCTATCCAAATGCTGCAAGAGCTGAAAAACAAAGGCAGTTTACTACTTCCAAAAGAGCGTAGCAGGACTCATCCCACGGGTAACAGTGCTCAGAAGTTCTGAAGTTCTGCTGTGGAAAGATTTCCAAAGCAGCTTGAGGTTTTGACACTTAAGAATGCAAAGGGAAAGAATACTCTGGAAATGATCTCAGTAATGAAATGACAGTAAAAGAAGAGGTTTGTGTGCATTTTTGTATTCTCTCTATCTTGTAAGATAGTATAAAAGTTTATTATAAAAGCACTAGTATAAAAACAGGTTTACGACATCATGTGGGTAGCTAAAATTTCAGAATATTGACAGGGTAGTAATTTTGTGCCTTAGGAGGATTTTCTAGAGTTTTGTAGCTAGAAGTTTTAGATATAAAAGAAGCAACTGAAGATGCTAAATAAGATTTTATCCTCGCTTTTAATCAAAACAGACAAAAAATTTTCAGAAAATATAAAATGTAATATTCCGTGAAGTTTAAAATAGTTTATGAATAACATAAATCTCTTCTTCATACTACTACTTTAAATCTACAAAATATTTATCATTTTATCTGATTCGTGCATCTCTTTTCCATTGGTAATTACACACATTTCTCAGTTCTTACAAATTAGTCACTGAATATATAGCTAAAATTTTGTGTATTTATTATTTTCTTTTCATTGCAATTACAATGTAAAAAAAAAAACAAACCAGCAAACCACATCAAAGCATTAACAACTGCAAAAATTATTTCTGCTTCTGAAGAGATAAATTGAAAAGTCAATTGCCTTTGATATCACTAAACCTGAAGTCAGAACTCAGTGTATTTTAAAACACAAATAGAGAATAGAAATGCTTTGGTTTACTAGCAAAAAAATCATACTAATATTCTAAGAGAAACAGAAAAAAAAAAAAAGAAGAGACAGTACCTGTACAACATTTTCTGCCTCTGGAGCTTCCTGTCCGGATACAGCTTTGCACAGCCCTGGCTCCGGTTTGCTTTCTGTTTACTTACTGCCTTAGCTCGAAGAAAAAGAAGGTGTACCCTTGCGTACTAAACATACGGCACGACCCATTGTGGCCTTTCTTCAGCAAGAGAGTTCGAATTTTTTTTCTTTGGGCTGAGTGACTCTAACCTTATTTTTTTAACATCTCCTTTGATTTTAAACATTTTCCTTCATCCACGCACTATCCCTGCACGACGCAACCTGTCGATTTCTGCTTTAAAAAGGGCCTAGTTTGAAGCTCACAGAAGTTTGTTTGAGCTGTTCGGGCACCAATGTCATATAACTTGTTTTCTCCCTGTTCTGGAGTGGTATGCTATCATTTCACTTCTAGCCTGTCTGGGTGCTAAGAGCTGTTTTGTGACCCAAGAATGGACAAAAGTACATATTTGAAATATTCAAAGAGGCGCATATGAAAGTGCATGCGTTGGAAGCATCTTGAGATTCACATTTATAGGAGGAGAGAGGCATCTGTGAAGGTAAAAAAAGCAATTCAATGCCTCAACGCTATGCATTTGGAAATCTTCCCAATATAGGTCCTTCACTCTCTTCAGCTCACCGATGGTATTATGAAAAAAGTTGTTCAACTCTAACAAATACGTAAATAGAAAATGAGCCAATCCTACACATAGCACCCCGTGTAGTGTGACTGCACCTCTGTCGTGAGCAGGAAGGGGATTGTATAAGGTGAGCTGGTCTTTCTGAGTCTGATTAATTACCTGCTGACACTAACAGTGCCTTGAGCTCACAAACTCTTTGGGTCTGATTTAGGGCATGGGAACTCCCTGTAGTTTTGCCTGGGCTTGTCTTTCAGTTCCTTTCACACCCTAATTCGTACCTCCAAACTGAGATTCTGCAGTCTGCTATAGAGCTAGGTGTTTAATTTGGGAGATGAAAATCAGAATGCATCACTAGACCACACTGACAGCCTGAAGATGTGCATCACTGCCACTCACCTATCCAAAGAGAAGGGTGACACCGTAAGAACAAAGTCCGCAGCATGAGCCTGATGTGTTCAGTTCCTGTGAAGCCTCAGAGTTGCATGGTTTCCATTTAAAAATGCAAAAGTGCGAGTAGTCTGCTCGATAAGGCGGCTGATGTATGCTTTCTGCAGGAACAGCACTGTGTTAACCACTGTCCATTGACACAAAAGAGAAGAAAAGCTACAGAAGTCCACTCAAAGTTGCCCCCCAACACATTTGTTTGTCATCTGTGGTGTGTTCATCCTCTGATGGATGATGGATGGTTATTGACTATTTTGGCCAATATCAATTTAATAAGCTTTTAAGACTGAATGATTTCCAGGTAATTTTTGTAATGTACCCTGTTAGGCAAAGCAACACCTTATCAGCTAAAACCACAAGCACATCAGTTATATCTGTATATCTTTATGAGTTAACTACCAACGAAAGCAACCGAGACAAAATATGACCTGCAGGCAACAACCATCAGTTATGACTTTTTAGACTTTTTAGGACAGCAATACCTAGAAAAGAATCAGAAGATCGCTGTTCTTATCTGCATATATAACAGAAAGACAATCCTCACCCAGAATTACAAATCAAATTGCAAATCCCAGCCTGAATTACAAAGTGAAAAACCACCTGCTCCTGATGGAGTATACTCATAATTATGGAGCCTAAGCAGAAGCCTCCAACATATCAAGAGAAGTGGCTTTGGTATTACAGAAATAAGGGGGGTTTCTTCCTTTAACTTATTCTCATGTTTTTATTAAAAGCATGGGGAAACATATTTACGGTACAGAAAAGGCGTAAGTGGATCACAAAAAACTGTTTCAACATGCTTACTTTGGCAAATGCAAGAACGATCAGCAAACACTGATATTACTACAGAATAATATGAAACAAATTGAAGAGAATTTTTTAGCCTCAGTCTTTTAAGAGACTTAGCTGCTCTCTCTGTTAGAGCTTTTTTTTCTTCACTTCCATATTCACCTGTGGTGAGGAAAGGAGAAGGTATAGCAAAGGAAAGGAGTGCCCGTGTTTTCACGGTGCCCTGTATTACAGCATCCACAGCTCCTGCAAAGGTGGAAAGCCCTGCTTGCCATACATACACTTCTTGAAGAAGTTAGTTGAACATTTCCACAACTTAAAAGTCTTGACTTATCTAGAGAGATATAAAGCATCCAAATATGGATCTACTTCCACAAAGTTCTATTCCCGTTCCTGGAACTATATCGATACATCACAGATGTATGAGAGCTTCTTAGTGAAGTGACTGATAACGAAAAATACAAATGGAGCAAGAGAGTCTGGTTATCTAGGCTAGCCTCCTGCAGAACTCATGTCTGATTTAGTTACTGCTTGAAACCAAATACATGGCTTTGGACCAAGAAACACTTTTCAAAACTACCCAACCTTGATTACAATGTTTTTAATTACAAGGAATCCATCCTCAGTTCTTCTATCGTAACTCACAACTGTTTGTGCCTTTTCCTAATAAAATTTTACACCTTTTTCGCAATCTGAATTTGCCTAAACTCCATCACCAGCCCCAGAATCTTGTTCAGCATTTCTCCATCCAGACCAAACAGGCTTCTGCCATTGGGCTTTGGTCTGCAAAGTGGGACAAAGACAGGAATAAAAACAAGCCAAGAGCAGCCTGTGACTTTGAAATGTACCTGCCATAAACACATTTCAGGTATTTTGATTATTCTTGTGACCCTCCCCAAACTTCAATATAATCTGTAAAGTACAAACAGAAGTACTGGAGCTGGTGCTGGGAAAGAGCACATACCAGTAACACAGAGAAAACATTCCGCTTCAGGCTCGCTTGTCGTACGATGGCTTGTAGCAGGCATTAGTTGTTGCTCTCTTTTATCCTTTTTCTTCTAAAACAGTGACCTGCAACAAAATACACCGATCGTGTTTTAGAAGTATGAAATAAATTCCAGTTTTAATTGCAAAAAGTAACAGTAAAAATCAAACAATGTTCAATCTGAACAACTAGATTTGGGAAAGATTGTAAGTATCAAACTGTTACCACGGAGAAAAGTTGTACAACTTTAAATGTAGGAGTATCTGTATAAGGCCCTCTTTACCTCTCTACATGGATAAACGTTAACATATTTACTCGCGTGATAGTTTAGTTACACTCAAATCAGCGTATCATTTGTCCCAAGTCAAATAATGAAAATTGGTGACACATATTTAAATCTCCTGCCGACTATTCTGTAAGTGCAGGTGTGTCTCAAACAAACATTGGGCAGGGAGAAATCATGGTCACAGTCAAACAGGGTGATCTCCAGCACTTGATCTGAGGATAAGATTTTCCATGTAAAAAATACAATTACAGTAATACCTGCACATGTTACTGTTCTGTTTGAGTGTCGAGGCAAATAGTTGAAGTGACAAGGTTATCTAATAAAAGTCCAGCAAGACCTCTGGAAGCCAGTAGAAGGATTAGTGACTGGGCTGCATTCTCTGCATAAACTCTGTTAATCTCTGTATCGTTGATCTGCCCCTCAGCTTTTCCATAATTCAGAACTGTTTAAATTTCATTATTTCAATGACCAATGCAAAATAAAGTTTGTTTGGGGTATTTTATAATCAAATTCCTTCAATAGCCTTAAAAAAAAAATCCCCCCAAAACCAACCACCAAACAAACCTGTTGATGCTCTGATCAGCATTTGGAAGAGATGGGGTTTCTCTCCTGACAGAAGAAAGGAGGGAAAGTACCATACACTTGCTGCACGTGAAAAAGCAATATTCACTAAAGAACATAAAAAGGAAAAGAGAATATGCAGAGAAACCTCCACAGTTCCTCGGTTAATACAGCTCAAAAAATAAACCTTATAACTAGATTGTTGCCCTTCACGCAGCAGTTACAAGCACTGCCTCTTCTCAGGCCTTAATAAATGCAATCTCACCCTGCTATAACCATTCATTCAAAAATCTGCCATGTCCCATCCACTCTGCACGTCTCTTTCCCGTCCTACATTTTGATCACAGCACACATCCATCGCTTGTCTTTGCTCCGAAGGTCCCGTTTGTCCTTACTGTGTCCAGCAGGAGTGTAGCTCTCTCAACTGCAAGACTTTCAAACCGATTCTGTATTAAAGGTTCTGCTGAAGTCCAGAGGTATTAAATCAACAGCATTTCTCTTTAACTTTTATCAAAGAGATCAGGTCAGTACAGTGTGATCTACCTTTGGGAAACGTATGTTCAATGTGATTGTCCTACTTTAATTACTTCTTTCCTTTTAAAATCTGTTCCAAGGCTTCGCACACTGTTGAGTCAGACTAATGGCCCTATTGTCTTCTGGATCGGTTTTACTGCCGCTCCTGGTCCTTCTTTCGTACAGGTACAATATCTGCTAGAAGAGGAACTGGTAGTCCTGTAAAATGCATAATCGGAAGCAGTCCAGAGCCGCAGTGGATTGAGCATTGCTCATTCCCCACCAACACTGAAAGAATTTGTTTGCTAGGATCTGGATATCTAACAATCATGCTAATAAGCAAGATTTTTGAAGATTTTCAAAGGCTTATTTGATTTAAGTGAGCAGTTTACATTCATCAAAAAAAGTCAAATCATCCTCCAAAGCCTTGACAGTACTACAGCTGTTCCAAGAAAGTTCACTGCAACGTTATTTTCAACGTGGGCGAAATGCCTGCGTTCCCCACTTGCACTCAGCCACACGAAGGGCGTTGTCTGGATTGAAAAGAAAAAATGGTGCGTTCTTTCTTCTCATTTGAACTCTTTGACAGAGGATTCCGCTTCTGATTTTCTGCTTTAGTGATCTTCAAAACAATTTGGTGTGTTGGTTAACTTGGTGATGAATTCTCTTAGGGGTAATATCCCTATATCCAAAGCTCTGTTGTTCCTTGCGTACACACACTAAAGTAATTGGTAAGTAATTAGGGATATTTATCCTTACACGAAGTATGAATTTAATCTTCTTTAATGAAGATTCTTTAATGCTATGTTAGCAAAAAGGAACAAAAGGCATTTTTTGCAGCCCCAAGAGAGAGGCAGAACAGAGTAGATCTTAGAGCACTTCATATCTTCAGCTGCTAACATATGAATGGCACCAAAGGCTCCAGCCTGGCCAGGTGTA
>NW_010417753.1:4597-13172 GCF_000710305.1 Buceros rhinoceros silvestris | reverse complement strand
AGGGAAAACTAACTAGTGATTGCTTTCTCTGGAAAAATTAACCCTTTGGGTATGAGGCAAGTGCAATCTCTGTGCTCATTTGCTCCTCTGCTATGTGCTGACAGAGTGCAAAACAGCATCAGCAATCATTGGATACAGGCGAACGTCACAGATTTTCAAAAGAACATTTGGGGAATAGTTTGCTTGCTTATCTACACATAAACTGCATCTGTTAATGGGCATGTAGGCGCATAAGCATCTTCTTTAAGCCTAGATAAGGCAAACTCACTAAAATTATTAATTATTACTAAAGTATATCCTGTAAAATTTCCCCCAAACTTCAGAAATTCACCTCTGAATTTTGTTTCTCCCTTTCTGGATGTTTGTATGACCATCACATACACAGCTATGACTCTGCTTTACTTGCGCTTCTTAATATACAATTTCCAACATCCATTTGATAAACTCTCCCTGGTCAAATAACCATGTATTATATTTAAGATTCCTCTAGGATATTGTGTAATGCCATTGTGTTGGAGGAACATTTCTGCATTTACGTATGTATCCAAAACCTCATTCCTGAAGAGGTCACACGTTTTAGGGTAGCCAACAAACAGGTAGAGCAAGAAACAGTGCCAAACATACAACAGGAAGTGTCAGATGAGCTTACGCTTACGCTGGGGTTTGTTTCAGAGAAAAAAACAAGAATTATAAGTTTCAAGAAGTTCTTGATTAAAACCTTACAGGAGAAGCAAACCAGATTAAATCTGTGTTTTACTCAATTTTCAGTAAAGAGAAGAACTGTAAGCCTCCACATAGGGTCGTTCCGCAAAACCTTTGGTTTATATCCTACCATTGTTTTAAGGTTTATGAATTTTTCGTGTTTACTTACAATTAGGGAGAAATAAATTTGTTCCTGTACCTTTTCTGTTAGTTTTTCACTATAGATACGTATTTAGTTGTACATAAGTGTACTCCAAGTCTTTTTTTTGTCCAGTTCAGTTCTATTTTGACATGTCTAACTGAAAAATTGTATCTATTATTTATTTATTTAGTATTTTTCATGGGGACATGACACAAGGAACATCCTACTGATTAAAGAATTAAACATTTTCTACAGAGAAATTGTGTGACATTTTTACTGTCCTTATTCTACTGCCAAAATTCTGAGATTTAGCAGGCAGTAATATTGAGTTGAAAAAATTAGCCAAATATATCACAAGAAATCCCAGATACAATTATCTCAGGGATCTAGCAACACAATGTGAAAAGGTTTCTCTCCCGGGTCTCAGCTCAAATAGCACTCTGGCAATTAATGAGCGCCTGTACTGTTTTCATAGGCACCAGTCTTCTGGCTGCTACCTCCTGATTTAGGTTGGAGAACACAGATTAAATTCTCAATACATCTACAATGTATGCAGAAACCCTTTAAAGTTTGTCAGAGTAGTCTTGCAATAATTTAATACTTGGCTTTTGTTCAAAATACAATATTTTCTGTGGCTTAGCTGGAAAGCGAGACATGTTTCACATTAACACATTTCACTCTGTGGCTTCTTCTATCGTGTTTCTCAGGATTATTCATTGAAGTGGTGAAAGAACACACAATGGTCTATTATTCCCGTATGGGGTTGGTCATCTCTGGCACAAATAGTTCCCTGTTGCTTCCACAGATCTTTCTGGTGTACCTGAAAGACATTCACATCCGCATGGAACTCTGCTCGGTTTCCCTTGATTGCAAGTGCCAGGCTGCATGCCCAGAAAAAGCCACTGTTCTGCTGAACTGTCAATATTATTCAGAAATAGTTGGACATTTCCACTAAAAAGCTGATAAAGCAATAAAGTTTGCTTAAATTTCAGAGTTTGTCAATCTAAACAGAATTTTTTTCCTCAATGATTTTTCTCCTGGATGAGTTCACTCCATGGGCCATCATTCTGGACATATTTTGTACACTGACTCTAATAAAGAGAAATTTTACGATACTTTCTCTGGAACTCGCACCTTTGACACTGGAGAACCCTGGGAACCTTCTCAAATGTAAATCTGAGGTAATTTCTTAGCTGTCACAAAAAAAGCTGTTACAGTATGGTTTGATTGACTGCATACAACATAAATTTTATGACGAAGGATATTCAAAGTCACGGCATCCTGACTGAAAGCTTCCTTAACACACATGATGCTTGACTTCTAGTCATGTGAAATCTTAGCTGTAACACCATAATAGGAACAACATTTACACAAGGAAATAAAATGTAGTTAAGAACACAAAATACAAGCTTAAGCTTGTGTATTTTGTGGCATGTGGACAAACAGTGGCTGTGTGTATCAATACGAGCACAAACATGCTCTCTGTTGTTCAGATAACTGAATAATACGCATGTTCATCGGTATCGTCGTGTGTCATTATCCACAGGAAAAGGAAGGAGGCAGGAAAGGGCTATTGGAATAATAGACGATTCTCCAAAACTTCGTACTCCCAAGTAGTTCTCACTAATTACAAAATTAACCTTATTTAGTTATCACTGCGTCTCAGTGTATTTGCTGGATGTTATACAGTTTTTTCTAGACCAAATTTCCTCAGTCTGGCTGGACCAAGGGATCTGCATTCAGTTACAGAAGAGATTTATGTTTGGTACCGGTGTCACAAACAAACCAGGATGGAGGGTAGGTTCTAGGGTTACGTTATCAGGCTATATACTGAAGGGTTCGCATTAGAATCACGAGAACCTGATAGCATGCGCTTGGACTGTGGTGTTCACAGCAACAAGGCATTTATCCCCACTGCAGCCGAAAATTGAGAAAAGTTCTGAGAAAAAGAATCCTAATATGTTTCCCAAACAAAAATAAAGACAGGATTTGCTGAGATTCTGATACGTTTTGTCCAGTTTTGGACTTCAGGAAAGACACTGTCAAACCAAAGAGGTTTCAAGGGAAAGGTGGAGATGACTTGACATCCAAAGTCTATGACCTTTGATAAAGAAATGTAAAAGCTGAGTTGTTAGGCTTAGAGAAGACCAAGGTGAACCATGACAATGATTCAAATACATACATACAAATACATTCTTTTGCAAAGAAAAGGAAATAATCTTTTGTCTTTGGGAAGGACTAAGGCCAGAGTTAATTAGACCTAACCCTCTGCATCAGAGGTTTCGCTCTGGTTTTCGCTTTCCTGAGGGGGAAAGGAGGGTCCTTTTGCAGAGCACGCTGTTCTCAGCCCCAGTACAGCAGCAGCAGAGCTTCTCCATCTGCCTCTGGAGAACCATCATTACTTTCCCACACAAAGGAGATTTGTTCTGCCCTGGTAACCTACAACAGGGACTAAAATTCTGTTCTGCTGTGGAAACTCTATGCTCACCTACACACCAGGGGTGCTGCTTTGTCACGCTTGGTGGTGAATACCACACAGTGTGCACATCAAAGGCCAGGGACAGACAAGAGCAGTGACCTTCATCCTTGACGCAAACATCTGCTAGAAAAGTGCTTCCAAAAGGCTGAAGCGCACACATTATGCTCTCAGAAAAAGAAAGCTTTACTTTTTTCTAGCTTTATGAGCATTTTTCAATCGTCAGGGGTCATAATTATGTCAAAGGTCACTTGTCAGCACGCTAAGATGATTATCTTGTCACATACCTCTACAGAAGTGAATACGCTTCCAAGTGTGTATTATGCAACAGGTGAAGAAAATGCATTTATCAACTGGGCAGAAGATGCAGGACATGCAAGATACGAACGCCAACGGGATAAATATTCTGTAACTGTCTTCCATCCACTCCTTCAGACTCCACAGGAGGCTTAGTCTGAGTCTACTGTAGCGAAGTTACTATAACGAATAATCTGTTTTCTCTTGCTGCAAGGAAATCAGACCACTCTGAAATTTCCTGTCCTGCAGTGCAAAGGGAGGAGAGTTCTTACAGAAAGGTATGGATGAAGTTCAATTATTAAAGCTCAATCAGCTGTGGCTCAGCTGCAATAATTAAAATAGTGCTGTCACCAATCTGTATAATAATTTTAGAAAGCTTCTGACCGTGCTCTACTAGCTGTGACAAAAGTAGTAATCAATAATGTTGTTGTCAGAAGTTAATGTTATCTTTTACTCCCTCATTTTACTTACTTAGTAGGAATATAGTGTAGGTGAACAGTGCTCAGATCCCAGCCTTCAGACTGTAACTCTTCACCTACCTACAAAACTCATTCATTTTTTAAAGTCTCACAAGCTTTCTAATTGTCTCAACTGTATCCGCACTTTTTTTGCCTAAATAGAGACAAAAGTTTCCTGACAGTCTATATGCTTTACTTGGAATACTGCATCCCCTGCTTAAATGCTGCCATTGTGCTGATGAACAATAAGCCAAAGACTACACAATCAGAAAAAGAAAAAAAAATTCAGAGTTGGTCAGAAGGGTCCTCTGGAAGTCATCTGGTCCAAATGTCCACTCAGAGTGGGGCAATCACCAGTGCTAGATCAGATCACCCACAGCTTTGTCGAGTCTTGAAAAACTGAAGCATAGTGAGTTAGAAGGTACCATAGGAGCTTACTGCTACAGCGGGTACAGCGTTTGCATTCATTCGCTGGAAACATTTCACTGAGAGGTAGTAATGAGAAGAAGACAAAAGTCCTTAGACACTGTCCTGAACACACGTAGTTCTACCATTTACTCTTTGAAATACAGCACAAGGGTGTTTGAAGTCAGCTGAGGAAAATACTCTTTGTTGATATTTTGCAATACAGAATGACCATTGGCATTAGCTGCATGTTTATCACTGATTGCCTTGATGAAATCCCAGAAGCACAAACGTGATGTGAACAAGATGTATTAAGATGAACAACACCAAACAATAGCTATCATTTTGCTCTATTTCATAATTAAGTTTTCACCTAAACAATCGTTCCAAGTTAAGAGATAAAGCCTCACAAAGAGTCACAGATTATGTTTCACTGCTTGTAGAAGTGTTAGCTGTGAAAATAGGATAGTGGGATTGGAAGCAAAATCAAAGATAGGGCTGTCATCTAGTCCTCGTGTTAGTGGTTTGGAAACCACTAATGGGAAGTTTTCCCTGACAGAAGTTATCCTGTTGAGAAGGGATCATTACACCCTTACTGGATTCAGGCAACTCAGGAAGGGATTGTGCCAAATCAATCACAGAATCATAAAATAGTTTGTGTTGGAAGGGGCCTTTAAAGGTCCAACCCCCCTGCAGTGAGCAGGGACGTGTTTAACTGTACTTCCCTTAGTGCCAGCGTGGTCATCAGGTCCATTTCAGAGGCAGGGGGTACCTGCATAGCTGACTCTCACAGGACCTTTTCCAGAGCCTCTGGCAGTACAGCTGAGAACAAGCGGATGGGTTAAATCATGTTGTATTTACGTTGTGCAGTGAGTTCGGTCAGCTATGTTGACTGGTTTTCATACAAAGTGTCTTGGTTCCTTTCCTCTGCTTTGTAGTAAGTTTACCACCAGCTTTCTGATGCCATCCCAGTACAATCACGCACAATATAGCCATCGTGCACCCTATTCTCAGATTCCACTATACATTTACAACTCACCGGTTTGGTAACTTAGAAATTCGTACAAAGTTTATTTTTTCTTGACTACATCCTGCTAAGCATGATACGGTTTTATAATCTTAAGCACTGCTTAAAGAGCACCAAGAACGTCCACAACGGCTTAGGCCCATCAGTACTTACCATACAAGTAAACAGGTTCTGCTGCCTTGTGCTAGGCAGCCTGTATCACCCTGCCCGACACTCCGCTGCCATTGCAAGCCTACCAGCGCTGTGTTTGGGGAGCGGCCCTGGACTACCCTGCAGCTGGTGTTTGTGGTTAGGGTGACCGTTCCTCATCAGTCTTTTGCCTGCTCCTGGAAGGAGTGAGCCACCGTGCCACGGCACGCCCACCTAAATCAGCTACAGTCTAACAGAGAGCCTGCGCTGGACCACGTGCCGCACCTCTAAGGAATGGATTTCCAGGACGCTAATTAAGACAATCTACTGGGAGTTCAGTTTGGCTACACGCAATGCCTCATCCTCACTGGAGATGGGAAGAGGCAAAAGGCAGAGCCAGGGACTCCGGGCTGGGAGGAAAGCAGGGATTTCTTGAAGCACTAATCTGGGTGTCTGCAGCCAGTACTCCCAACGGAAGCTGGCAACGACAGGAGGGGAGGTTTCTGAGGAGAAAGGGAGAGCGCTCTAAGGTGGCTAATTCTGAAGAAAAGGCAGGCTAATATATTTTGGGCTGTCACCTCAGAGCCTCCCTGGAAACCAGCATGTCAAACAGAGAAGGGACTGCAAAATCCCTTCAAACAGATGCAGAGGACAGTTCCTCTCCTTATCACCAAATGTTTCACAAAAGTAGTCTTTGGTTTTCTGCACGCAGAAGACTCCTGCCTTTGCAGAAGAGTGGGGAAGAGAAATTGGGGAAGAAGAAAGCTTATGATTTTGTTTAAAGGTATTTCACCAACAACTGGGTATCTCCCAGTAAAATAGAACAGGCTGGGCTTTTGCTCACAACTTGGCAAGAATGTATTTAAGATCTTGAAGAACGACAAAGCGATCATGTATTATATCATTCTACCACCGTATTTACCCGTGTATGACTGTTGGTGGCAATCCTTACGACTGGCTTAGCACTTCATCTTCATGTGTCTGAAAATCACAGAGTAACTTGAAACCTTGTTAAATGAAACGGGAAGCGGGGGCCTACAGAAAAATCAAAATATTTACTCTAATATATTTTTCTATCATCTACAGAAAAAGGGGTTGGGACATTATTCAAATAAGCGGAGGCGTCCACACTACATGAGTAGTATTAATCTACTAGAGTCAAGGGAATCAGTGAATGCTGGGAATGCAGGTATTAACTGCTTAAATCTTTAACGTCACTTCTGTTACTCAGTACTGTCTGAGGAACATCCTAAAGAAAAACCATTTGGGGAAGTTTCAAAGAATAAAAACTGAATTAGGATGACCAGGGCAGGGTGTATTTTTCTTTTTGCAGGCAGTCTCAGGCTACTGCCTGCATAATGTTCTTGCAGATGTCCAGATAAGCTTTGTAAGAAACCTAAAATCTCTAGTGATTTGGTTTTCTTCAGCTTTTAAAAGATAAATGTTTCCTTCCATAGCGAGGCTGATTAAACATAGCTTTCATCTGCTGTTGCTCTGATGCAAAAAATAAAGTCCTTTTCTGAAGTAATAAGTGGCACAATCTTCAGCTAAAAAGTTCCTAATCACTGATTTTTTGAAACCTAGGTGGCTATAACGCAGAAGAACTTCTGAAGCAGCTCTGCTTCCTCTGTCTTTGTTTAAAAATCAGCTCTCAGGACATGACACGGAGGTGCATGAGGTTTGGTCTGAGCCACAGTGATCATTCAAAGGCTTGTGAAGGCAGCACCGTCAGCGTTAGAGGTTTCACAGACTCAGAGGATCATTTGGGTTGGATGCACGCTTTCATTTTGTGCCTCAGATTCTTGTCTTGTTCACTCCAAATTCCTTCTTTTGCTGGCAGGCGGAGCATCATAGCTGTGTGCGCTTGTACCTTTGACTCAATATCTCCTCTTTTTTCTTTCACAGGAGCAGAGGCTTTTCTTTAGAAACTGCTGGTTCTTTTCTTCCTGCACCCTATTTTTGCTTACATTTTTGTAAAAGTAACAATATACGATAAGGAGGTGAAGAAATAGCCCTTTAGACGTATCGCCCAGTTATGCTGAGAGAGCCAAAGATGGCCTGCCAAAACTCATATTCTCTCACCTAAGGCAGCACCTGGGTATTCATTAGAAGTCCATCATTTCTACTCCAATGCTCACAACAAAACCTGTCAGACTGGAAAACAAGAGAGCATCTATGCTGCTGAGAAGCATTCTGAACTCCGGGTGCCTGCTGTGGTCTGGCGTGTACAGCCCAGTACGAGTTTCACCAGTCCGCGTAGCTGCCAAGATCCGGCACTGCTTCGTGGCCTCTGCAAGAAGAGATCCTGCTTTGCCTCACTTTTCTGCTTGACGTCACTAAGCAAGCACACACGGACATCCAGGTGTTTCTACTACTGTATGTACTCTTGGTAAAGGTGCCTTCGTGTGTCTTTGTCACGGGAATTACTCTTAGTTTCCCTGCCAGAAATCTCAGCAAAGTTGAAGAATTAGTGTCAGAGTACTCCTAAAGCAGGAAAAACAGATGCTTATTTTGGCTCCGAGACTAGAAGGTGAATGCTGGGTCTTGAAAGAGCAGAACAACACACTAGCTGTATCTGATATTAATACCATCCTCATTCAAAGCGGCATAGTTAATAGAAACAAACTAATACGGAAGATCTGAGCAACCACCAGGTAATTAAGTGCCTAAACACATAAGAAGCTCTGGGACAATAGTTGTAAGTTGGACCGAACATTGCTGATTTTAAACCCTGCCTCCTCCTTAAGATGTATACCAGACCCCTAAGAAGTTTCCAACCTTAGAAAGAAAAAAAAGATAGGAAGTCTGATTGAGATTTCAGAGCCTGCAGGGATTTGGCTGAATACTGATTTGGAAAGACAGACGAAAAATACAGAATAAATGAGATAAGAAATTCTGCCCTAAACACAGCCCACTCCCCCCTCCCCCCTCCCTCCCCA
>NW_010417753.1:3141-4486 GCF_000710305.1 Buceros rhinoceros silvestris | reverse complement strand
CTCCCCACCCAGGGAAAACCCTGTGGTAGTAAAACCCTGGAAGTGCCTACTGAGAAGATGTTAGCTGTGGAAATAAAAGACACCCGAGAGTCTTCCTGTACTCGGCAACGCAAGGCTGATGCCTTTACTTACAGAACCAGGAGCCTTCACACCTGCCTCTTCCGCCAGTTTTCCTCCTACGTGGCTCCTAACTCTGGCATCTGCCTGGAGCAAAGAAGTGAGAATTCCAGGCGTCTTGTTCTCCTGAATTTGAAAGATGCTCAGAGCCTGTAGTTTCTAGGTTTCTTTTCATCCAGTTATTCCTTAAAATCTGAACTATGTGTAACTGAGGAAACTGATGGATCATTTAGAAAAGTTTTGTACTGTAAATAAATAATTTGATCCAGTGAACAAAGACTGGTCAGGACTAACTGGGCAGTGACTACTGTGTATTTCTCCAAACACGCAGAGCCCTGCGCAGTCTTTTAAGGAGAGTGAATTAGAGAAGCAGCTGTTGCTCTCCAAGGAGGCCTCCCTTCTGCTGGTCACTAAGGTTAGACACTTCACCAAGTTTTTCTGTAAGTAACCTGAGCTGGGTGTTCTGGTATAAGACTGACAAGGATGGAGATCTCTTTCAGAGTCCAAAGGGTTAGATTTAAAGCTTCCCTTATTAATCTAGTGGATAGTGGATACTCTTTGGGGAAGAAAACAAGACGTTTTTTGTGAGGAAGACCAGAAGAGTTTCAGGTAAAGCAGTCTGTCCATAGCGTCTTGGGAACAGCCACTCCCCATCCCTTGGAAAAGGAGGAAAAATCCTACATCTTTAAAAGACACTATGTGCACTAATATACAAATCAAAGCTTTCAATCTAAGCTAGGCCAAAAGAGAGCGAAGAGAAGGAAGGAAGTTAAGAGACAGACAAGCGATCGCCTCAGGCTTGAGCATTTTTCCTTCCACAGGCAGAAGTTTGACCTGGCTTGCTTAGAAACAGGGAGTCAGGTACACCGCCCACTTCCTTACTTGTTTCTCACAGCATGGCTCTGCAGGATTCAACGCCAAAATCACAGCCCTCCCTCGGGGCAGGCTCCTCGGACGCAGCCTGCCTGCCTCCAGAAGCTCCTGTCTCCAGGGCAGGAGCAGTGGTGGCCGCTGTTCCTGCGGGCCAGGGGAAAGCGGGTCCCCAGGGTGGCACGGCCTGTCCCACCTCCAGCCAGAGATGGCAGCTGGGTCCAGCTGGGTTCAGGGGGCTCAGGCAGGGCAGGCCCAAACGCCAACCCTCCGGGCTGGGGTCAGCTCCAGGCACAGCCACGAGGATGGCGATGCCAGGACATCGGCCCGCGGGCGGAAAGCAGAGCAAGGTGCTCCA
>NW_010417753.1:0-3057 GCF_000710305.1 Buceros rhinoceros silvestris | reverse complement strand
ACGCCACCAGCCGAGCTGGGGACCAGCACCTCACCAAGCCGGGCAGAGGCTCAGAGCCCCGGGCTGAGCTTAAACAGAGAACCCGGGGCTGAGGGTGCGGGGAGGCTTCGGCTGAGGCAGCCTTGGTGCCCTTAGGGCTGGCGCTCCTAGTCTGAGGCAACCCCCAAGCAGACCCCTGTGCTGACAGGGCACGGGCGGTCGGTCCTGCCTGGCAGTCTTGCCACTTAAAATGTGTCGGAGTCGAGGTTCTGTTGTTTGTGCCGTTCCCTGCTTTACGCAATGCTCACTTTGCATTATTTTAATTTGTTTGCTGCACTTTGTGAAAACCGTTGTCAGTGGAGTTCCTTACGCTTACTCCTTTCACTGGGGCTGGTTGGTCCTCCAAGATAGTGGGGTCCCACTCACCTCTGCAAGCCACAGCTTCCGTGAATCTACAGCTGGAAAATAATCTCCCGACTGTTCTCTCCATAGTCCCGGTGTGTGTGTGCGAGATGAGTCAGTTCTCCCATCTAAACCCAGGTTAGTGCGACCTCTCCCCAGCCTCCTTGCCGCGCTGCAGCAACCGTCACGTCGATGAAGCCCATAGGGCTTTGGTTTCCCGTGAAACGCTCGTTAGTCCTGGTTCTCTTTGTGCACATGGAGTTAATAAGTTTTGAAAAGCAACCTTCCCAACAAAATTTCATACCTGCTGCTGCAGCTTTAATCTCACTTGCTGGAGAAAGTAAGATAAACACTGAATGGAAACAATGATACTGCTGTGCCATAACCACGTATTTTCTTTTCATTCAGCTTCTAGCAGACCTTCAGCTAATCCTCCGAAATGTTCACTTCACAATTCAAGGTGGGGGCTTTTTTCTTTTTTTTTCTTTTTTTCTCTGTTCCTTGTCTCGTTTGTTCCGTTGCTCACTCCCACTATTCTACTGGAAAAGAAGAGAGTGTGAGTAACTGGGCCAGAAATAGGACATTCCAGAAATAACCCGGGATATCTTGCACTGCCTCGCATCAACAGCTGGTGTGGGTTGATCATTCCAGTTTCAGAAAGGGAGAATTATCTTTACAACTTTGCCTTTCATAAGAAAAAAGATTACAAAAGGCATTTTCATATGCCATTTCATGACTCTCCAAAACAGCCCCCAGCATTTGCTCTCCACAATGTTTGCTCACTCCTGTCTGTTGAAGAGGTCAAATCCTAATGGCCTGTCCCGTAATTTAACTTAGAAACTACTTCTCTTTTTCCCTTCCTTCCCCTCTTTGTGTAAGAATACAAATGTTCATTATTCCTTTTATATATCTGATCATGCTCACTAATCATTTTGCAGGAACCTGATGAAAGTTCAGAAAAGCCTCCCACCTTTTCCACCTTGTTTGCCACTGTCTGAAGCCGGCTTTTAGCAGAACACGGGCCCTGTCGTATCCCCTTGCAAAACGTTTGAATTCATAGTAATCACATCGGGTACTATTCATAAGCATCACAAACATAACAGATATTACTTAGAGGAGGATTTTTTAAATGAGATTATGTATTTAGTGCCCTCCAGGACTCCCGTTCCTGGCAGCCCCCAGCCGCCCCGTGCCCGGGTCTGTGATGTCCGGAGGTAGAGCAGCGACTCTTTCATGGGCACCCCCTTGCCGTGGGGAAGGAGCTTGCGTGCCCTTGTGAGGTTGAGAGCTGTGCTGGTGGTGGCATGTGCCTCCGGTGGGGTCTCCCAGGCCAGACAGGTCTCAGGTGCAGGGTCAGACACAGTGTGTCCACGAGCAGGATGGACTCACTAGCCTTCGGGCACCATCCTAGGAGAAGGACAGCTCTGACTCCAAACCCGGGCAGATGGAGCTCGTTTAGCCCTGTAAGGCTCCATCTCAGAGAAGGACACTCTAACCAAACCTACGACCCAAGGACTTCGCTGTCACCGTCCAAGCTCGCTGGGCCCTGGCAGATGAACCTCAGGTGTAAAGGGTGGAGCCAGTTCCACGCACGCTGCACCTCACCTAAAAAATCCACCGCACAGCCCCGAAGGGTGCACTCATCGCTTGCAGTGAGCTTGGGAAAAGCCCTTCCCAGATCTTCGTTCACGAAGCCAAGCCATGATGATGATGATGATGATGAGGTATTTAGTACTTGAACAGTACTATTTCTGTGATTTGAGAAAATAATCCAAACTGGTACAGAATTTCCTTCAAGCACATGCAAGCAAATCCAGGCCATTTTCAACTGCAGAGATGGTTTCTACAGATTTTCTTGGGCATTTCTGATTTTTTTTTTTTTTTACATCTCACATGCTTTGATACACTTTTACATTAATTTGAGGCTAACAGTATACAATTCTATCAATTTTCATATTGCATTAGTGTACCTGAAGCTAAAGCTATGAAACTTTTATCCCTTCATTTTCTTCCATAATTACTACAGAATTAAGCCATTTAATAGGTGGTTTTGTCCCTTTTCTGTTCTGTTTATCAAATTCCTCTCTGTTTTTGCTAGAGCGCTAAAGAAACATTTGTAGATTTAAGGTCTTTGGCAGCCCAACTACATCTTATATTACAACAATTGCTTTTTCACGCCCTTAAAATATTTCTAAATTGATCACTGTGTCTGTAAGTGCATGTCTACCCAATGTACGCATCCTCCTAAAAAGCCCTGGCATATTTATAAGTATGGAATAAATACTTTCTTCTCTAAAACCACTGTAAGCTATTTATTTCCAATATTTTATTAAATAGTTCATAGAATTAGTTATGGCTGGAAAATTATTTCTGTGCAATACACTCTGACTCACGTTTAACAAGAATTATTTTTCTTTTTTTTCTTACTGTACATGAATGTAATACCTCACTGCCTGATAAATGCATATTAAAATTTCAGCCAATAAGTTGATGTTCCAGACTCTTGACACAGCTTTCCCTTTAATGTCTTCAAAATAATTCTTATGTGTTGTACAAAATATATTTAGTTTCCTGGCATGCGTTTTCAGTCCTTGACTTTGGGCTTTTGTGAAATAGTTTTGCTCCTGACAGGTGTACTGCCTCTATCTGAACTCAACACCATGTTTTTGCAGACAG
>NW_010417752.1:8089-20674 GCF_000710305.1 Buceros rhinoceros silvestris | reverse complement strand
CTCTGTTTCCTATTCCTGTATGCTTGTTTTCCCCAGGAGTGCCGATTTTGAGAAGAAAAATGTAACCTTTCAACGGTGACATCTCATGTTTTGCTCCTCCCTCACATACAGGTCTGTTCTGACCTTGCTTGGTACCCCTTGTAAAAGGTCAGAGTATCCCGAATTAAATGATTTTAAAAATGATAACCCAGGGCTCTTCTTAAAATACCTGTCATAAGCTTCCGTTGCTAACTCAGACACACGGAAGATTTGTAGTGGTCATTTCCATTCTTAAGTCGTTTCCACTTTCTGGTTGTTGCCACTGTAATGGTAAGCGAAAGGGGTTAGATAACTGCACGGACAGTAGCTCCGCAGGGAACTAATAGAGTAAGTTAGCAGATCTTCCATCTGACGTTCCTGATCCAACTGTTGCGGGCACTCGGGAGAGGAGAGGAATGGGGGCCCTGCCCCACCCAAACGGTTTCTTCAGTTCGCACTGCTGGAGGCAGACAACAGGCTGGATGGACCATCCCCTGAGGCGTCCTGCAGGGCATTTCATGGACTCTTCTGAGAGTACCGAGCGTGGGACACAGCGCTTTGCAATATTTTGAAATATTTGGCCAGTTTTACTGTTCTCTGAAAAGTACTTCGTGTTCTTGCCTCTTGTTGTGGGTAACAGCATCACAGTTCATATTGCATCAATACCGCTCCATTCGATGCATGTCTCCCTCTGGCTTCCAGAAGAGGGTTTAATTGAGGGGAAGTCCTTCAGACAGATGTTGCTTTATGGCAGTACGTACTGTTGGGGGAATTTCAGTGAGGGCAGGGTGTTGCCTTTTTTTTTTTTTTTAAATCATCTTATATCAAGGTAACTTACTACCGGTACAGAGGACTTATATGACTAGGAAAATGGTGTCTTGTGGGGCTGCCACTCAAGATAGGGACATAAAAGCTATCCCTGTGCCTGCTAGGGTAACTAGGAAACCTAGGAGAGAGTCATGTCGTATTTCTCCTGACTTGAAACCTGAGCTGCTCTTACTCTGCAGGTTTGGCTGTGCACCAGTAAAGGTGCTTATCAAGGACATGGTGAGTAGTAGCCCAAGCAGGAGTATAAGGACTTTGTGTCTTCTCTGTTACTCTGGACTAGATGAATCAGATCTAGAACTACTATATTTTCTCTGCTCCCATTTCATTTTTCTCAACTCTAAAAGCATGGTATTAGATGAGATGACACAAGAGTAGAAGGCCCTTCTGAACTTTCTGCAGGCCTGTAGAGAATTGCCTTCCTTCACTGAAAGCATAAATTAATAGAATCTGCAGATTTCTATCATACCTTCCAAATGCAGACAAACACAAAACATGGCTCAAAGAATGGAAAGGCAAATTAAAGTTCTAAAAATCCTAAATTTCAGGAACTTTGAGCTTGTTTCATGATGTAATTCTGGTTTTCAGTTTTTTTCTTTTTTTTTGGTATGTCATTATACTGCTACAGTGCAGCTGCACAACAGCAAAAACTGAGTGGTCCTTCAGCTTATGGTGCTGCGTTTTGTCTGGGTTGTTGGGGTGGTTTTGGTTTTTTTTTTGTGTATTTCGGTTTTTTAATCTGTAGTACCTCCAGCTGCTTTTTTTCAGCTTCAGAAGGGTCTCGTCATTGGTGTTGCCTTGCTGTCCAGTCTGCTGGGTCATCTTTTGCTATTTAAAAAAAAAAAAAAGGGCAGCACAGCATGTGCCTTGCGGATTTGTTAAGTATTAGCAGAGAGCTGATGTGAGGAGTGTGATAGTTGCTGGTTTCACTTGGAGATGGGGCTTCTGTTCTGCATTCCCAAGAGAAGCTTCTGGTAAAGGTCTGCAGAGCAGACAGTACAGTATTTGAACTAATGTTTACTCTTTCTTCCTATCACAGCTAGGGTGTCAAAACACAGACCCACCTCAGCATGTCTGTAATTCAGCCAGGGACAGCAACACTTCGTAAAGCAAAGAAAATCACCATAAAAACATGTCTAGATAACCCCTTTGTTTTTCAATGGAAAACCATAGAAGGAGAAGATATGAGTTTTATACTGCAGACCTTAGAAGAAAGGATTAAACATACTGGACTTAAAAAGATTGAGACTCCAAGAAAGAAAAAACGTTCCCTTACAAAAAAACAAACAGAAGGGAAGTGTGGTGCTAGCAGCGATGAACTCCCTAAAGAGGAGACCGAAGGCCATCGACCAAAGCCAGGATGGACTGACATACGTATCAGAAGACAGCTTGCTATTGGAGTTAATGAGGTTACAAAAGCCTTGGAAAAAAACGAACTACTTCTCTTGCTAGTGTGCAAGTCTGCAAAGCCTGCCATGATCACATCGCACCTCATTCAGCTGAGTGCAAGTCGAGCCACACCAGCAGGCCAGGTTCCCCGTCTCAGCGAAACAATTGCACCACTTCTTGGCTTAACATCCATTTTAGCACTAGGCTTTAAAAAGCAGTCCGACACTTTTACCGAAGCAATAGAAGCAATCATTCCAAAGGTACCAGCTTTGGAAGTGCCGTGGTTTCAGTACAGAACTGAAGAATCTGTGGCTCATGCAGATACAGATTCTTCAGAAAACGAGGAATCCGAGCAGCTTGCAGAGGCACTGGTGGATGAGCTCACCAGCAAGAAGCGGAAGCACATGGAAAACAATCAGCTTGATCTTTCACATGTCATTTTACAGCCTTTGAAAATCAAGAAACTTGTTCCAAACCCAAATAAGATGAAGAAACCTCCTCGCAAAAAGAAAAAAGCTTTTTCAGCATAACTGATTTTAGTTTGGTGCTTCATATTAAACCGATTTTTCTATGGAGTGTGGAGTACAGCTCTAACTGAGCTATGTTGTTAGGCTTTACAGTGTAAAGTACTTGAATATAAGGTGAACTTCATGTTGCATTCAGTTGAGGTACTTTGTTTTAATAAAGAATATTGCTCGAAGTTGGGCCTGAGTCTTCACCTGGTAAATATTTCCCTTGCGGTTAGAGATCAGAGTAAAAATCAGTAATTCAAGACATAGTAAGTACATCTTTGGAATGAATGCAAAGCATTAAAGTAATGTATTTTTATACAGCTGAACATGCTTCAAGCAAAACAGACTGCAGTGTAATTATTCAAACAAATCAATACCAAAAGTGAAAGTTTATTTAAACAACGGTCCATGCCGGTATAACTCATTTAAAGCTGGTTCAATGCTTGTTTCAAGTAAACAGCTGTAACAGCACAAGCGGCCTTCCCTTTTGAGCTTTTATAGTTTGCGCTGCTGAACAATAAACTTGTTTTGGTCAAGAACGTTTGCAGACCTGGGTTCCATCTAATGCCTGGTGCCTAATACGCTGAAGGAAAAGCTTTATTTTCAAATACAGAACAAAACAAAATTACTGCTGCTGCATTTTGAAAAAAGACTTCTTATGCAAACCATTAATACACATCCTGTGAGAAAATGTAAACTAACCTAACCTCGATTTCTAAGTGGAGTCTAAAATTGAGATAAGCCATATACTGTTTATATGAAGTAGATGACAGCTGTAACTGCTACAAGAAAATGAAAACATACCACGTAACTTTGGAGTTTAGTCCTATAGTTTTACTGGGGTCTATGAACAGTTTCCTAATGAGATTGCTATGTGGTAGGAAGGAAAGGTTGTAATTCAATCAAAATCAACAGCCTAGTTTACTGTATATTTTAAGCAAAAGTCAGTACAGTACTGTAGAAGAAAGCATAACATACCTTAACTGAGATACTTCATTGTCATTAAAGATGGAATTTATGTCATCATTTTCAGAGATTTGTTAACCAGGCTTCCAGTGCCATCAGATAGCTAATCTGCATTTTGGATTTATTTAGAAATTACTTTATGTCATCATACCAACTACAAAAGGAGGCAGTAGCAATGATTCAGTAGTTGTGCTTCCTGAAGTTTAAACAAAACTTAAGACATTTAATGCCAAAATTCTTGCCCTCCCTGGCCAGAGTGGCAAGAAGAGGTGAAGGGGTTTTTTTGCCTTGCTTCATAGACCATACATGTCTTTTGCTTTGGCTTTTTGGATGCATAAAACATTGAAGGCATGCTAGCACTGGTGTATTTACTTAACATGCTGACTAACTGTAACATTTAAATCTTATCCTTTAAACAAAAGCACGAGGATTAGCTTTGGTAAAGAACATAAATGCAGCAAGCATCTTTCACACACTTTGCTGCCTGCCCAAGTCTATAGCTCTTTTCAAGGATTTGTGTCCCTTCCGCAAACAGGAAGTTTCTCTGAGAAAGAAATTACAGATTTTAAAAAGACCCGTGGGAAAGGTGGTGGAGTACGCCTTAAGTTTGTGAAACCATCTCTTAGGTTCTGAGGAGTCTTACCTAGTAGCTGTTTACAGCAAACCTGACACACAGATGGGTTCAACTTTGGAAACAGAAAAGCCCCTCCCTGTTAGGCTGCTGACAGTGACACCTCCATGGGTGGTAACATTTTGTTCAGCACCTGCTTTGTAATCAAGAGTGACTTGCTGCAATTTCCACCTCTGAGTAACTGTCTTACTGTGAAGGTGCAGGCTGGGACACCTTCAAGATTCACATCCTCTTCATGCTGTGATGCATCAGCGAAGCATTTGAGGTGAAGAGCACAGCTGGCCAAAAGGTTTGAGCCCTGAACAGGGACAGAAGGGCCCATGTTGGATTACACAGCTGTTAGGTAACACGCACAGTTCATCACCAGAACTCTCCAAGAACTGCCCTAGCACTTGGGCTCAGATACCCACTTCCCTCATGCTCGCTGTCCCAGAAAGTTTGCTCTCTCAGCTACAGCACTGCACAGCTTCTAGAGGAGCACGATTCAGCCCTCATTCCCCACAGTGCAAGCCAAAACACGAGACACAAGTTTACCCCTCAGATTCAGAAGCAAATGGCACTGTTTTCCCAGAAGACAGCACAAGAGCGGCCACACTCCTTCCTTAATGTGCAATTACTCCACAATTAGGGCAGAAAGCCAGGCTACAGGAAAGCCAGGTTCAAGTCTGTCTTTTACCTGGACATACGTGGTTCCATCGTGGCCTCAACATTTTTCCAAACAATAGCACTGGTTTCAAAGAGAGGAGAAAAGAAAACAGCTGCCTAACATTTCCTCCCCATTTTTTTGAGGGGAGGGAAGAGAAGGCAGAGAACAGGAGCATACCTTTTATCTGGCATTCACGATCATTTCTTAGCCATGAGGACAGAGCTATGCCCTGCTGTCCCACTGCACGTTAGGCAGCGGCTGAGCAAGTACTGGCAAGGCTCTGCCTTTACAGCTGAAGCAGGAAGGCTCCTTCTTCCCTTCTGGAAAGTAAGAACTTAAGTCTTCGATGGGAGTTGAGATTAAATCCATCTTGCGACCTCAGGTATCGCTACCATTGATTACATTTTCAGGCACTTAATTCTGCTCAAGTCTCGCACAGGGAGTCCAGGCTTCCTCTGCACCATCTGTTATGACTGCTACTAGCAGACAGGTATCGGTGGCCAAAGTTGTAAAGCCCAGCTGCACCACTAGATGTCTGAAAGATCTCTGAAACCCGAGCTGGCGCACACCCAGGGTCAGACAAACCACATTCAATCCCTTCCTTGGTTTGAAGGAGGTCGAATGCTTTAATCACAGAGCTATAACGCAATAAGGGAAAGTATTTATCACTGTCTCTAGGGCAGAATCCTCTTGCCACAATTCAACAAGAAAAAGAAACCAAACCACAAACCATTCACACATTGGAAAAGAAGCAGGATGAAAGAAAAACCCCAGTGCTATAAGGAGGTGGGTAGAGCTAGCAGTTATGAAGAACAGACAAATTTATCTTCATCTAAATTGATGTTTTCAGGTACAGAATTGAACTTTCAGCAAAATCCGATGTCAGAATTACAGTCATGTTTAAAAGGAAAGTTTAGACATTTGCAGTTCATGAGATATTCAAGTCACATTCAGAAGATGCTCACAGCACAGAGGCTTCGCTACCACAATTTGGCACTTTCAGCTAGAAGTTTCTTACTGCAGATTTTCTCAGTGCTCACGTTACTGCAGCATCTGTGAGCTGAAAGAACTGCTATCGTATCTAGCTATGACGTTATGTTGGAATGCATATAAAGTGCTTCAGAAGCCGCTCTGGTTGCCAAGCATTCATGAGGGAATTAAAACAGCTACCCCCAACAAGAAAGATCAGCCCTTCTACATTTCAGGAAGCACAGTATGGAGACTTCCAAGGACTGAGAGTACAGCATTTCTCTTCTGCTTACCAGCCATGTATATAGCAAAACTTCTTGTTCCAAAGTCAAGATAAAAACACTACCAGGAACAATTTATGAATACATATTTACACAAGATACTTTTCATTAGAATTACAGACTTCATAGGAAATCAAAGTAGACAAAGGAATATGTGCAATTTCGCAGAAGCATTGAAAACATTCAAACTATAAATATCCTGATAGCACTACTAAAATTCTTAGTTTTACACACAGGCTGATGTTATTCTACTGAGGAAAAACTAAGGTTTTGTGCCACAACTGTAAATTAAGTACAGTAATGTATTATCATTCCGGCAACATAGATAACACCTGCACTGAACAGTGCGATACTGTTAAATCAATCCACTGATCTATTGAAGATCAAAGTACAAATCTGTATTTTTATTGATTTGGCAGCGTTGCTTATGGAGAAACAAATGCACTAGTTAAACCAGTACATTGTCATACTGCTCCAGTTACAAAAACATCCAGGACTTTCATAGAGCTACAAACGTTTTGTACTTCATGATTTTCCCCCAAATGATGATATCCAAGTGAAGTAAATAAGCAAAGATACTCAAGTTTGTATCCTTCATTCTGTTACACTGACAAACATACACCACCACTTAATAAATAGAAATGCAGCAGTTCATCCACATAATAGCAAATATTTTTGTACCCTAATCCACCACTGAAGTTCAGTTTGTACAAAACAGTCTTTTCTACAGAGTGGAAAAAAAATACCTTCTTCTCATCAAGGTGCAAGCTAAGCTTTGAAACTTAAATGAATGTGCTTTTCTTTTCATGGACAGTAAGAGAGTTTCATGGACCTTCTGATCTATCTGAAAATGCATAAATTTGGTCACATATGGATGTCTTCATTGTTCAGGTTTAATGGACTATTTGAGTATCACTGACGTTGTGCTTTTACTCCCCTTGAACAATACCGTTCCAAGAGTTATGGAGATCAAATTAACTCAAAATGATGACCTCAGAGTTCTAGAAACGTAAGTGTCCTCATTGTAATACCAGACCGACCTAAAGGAAGAAGAAAAACACAGTATTTATGTTCAAGTATGGCAATAAATCTAAACATCATTTTTTACACCTCATTTATGGATATTAAATATGACCACCTAAGAAAGTTATTTTAAAACTTGTCCCTATTTTGGCCAGTGTAGATTCATGTACCATTATACCTAACTGAATTCAGAAGCTGTTTTTTTCTCCCTTACCTTTTCAGATTCCATGCCAGGACACCTCCAGTTGTACAAATAATACTGCAAATTTCCATCTCCAATCCCAAACTTGAGTTTTTCCAGGAATGTTTTGTTTTCCATTAAGTCTAGTGCATTGAACACATCAAATCCTTTCTGGCAACAGCAAAACATTTTTTAAATGTTACTTTTTAGAGTTTCAAAATGACACACAAATGATACTTTACAGAGTGGCATACAGTATCCAAGAGACTAGGCTAATTAAGTGGAAAAAGAGAGAAGGGAATAAATCTTGCCTTTTAATTAGGTACAGACGAAGAAATTTTTCCAATAAAAAGTGAAGTATAAGACACAACTTTGCTTGAAGATTATCTCCAAAAGGGTAGGAATTTTAAAGCCACTTTCAGGGGTAAAGGTCTGAAGACTCCCTAAAACATTATCCATTATTTTATCCTTATAGATACACATTTTTTACAGTCACATACAGTGTTTTGACACACATGGCCTATTCCAGCTACAGCTGCATAAATACAGCTTACGGTGGTCTTTGGCCGTTTATCATTCCGTTAATGGTAAACATTGTATTTTTGTGAGCTGGTCCCTTTCTGAAATTCCACTGTCTTTAGAACGCCAATCTTTCACGTTACTCTTCCTCCCCTACTCACGCACCCTCTACCAATTCCTCTGTTCCTCAGCCTCCCAAATTCACCACTCAAATAGCCATTTTGCTCTCAGAACAGCAACATTGCCAAATTAGTCTCAGGGTTTTGTACGGCAACGCAAACGCTCTCAAATCTGAACTCTTAAAAAGCAACATAAAAACAAGGTCAGTTAAGCCATCGCAGTGACAATCACCATGCACAGAACAGCTGACTTTGCTTGGGGGTCTGGATATGAAAGTCCATTTATTTGCAATTAACTGCAAGGGATTCTGACCTAAGATCTTGGAGTCTAAACAGCACAAAGGCAGTGCACCAGCAGGACTTTCTGTTCTCCAAGATAAAAATAAGTTACAAAACAATAATGCGCAGTTACTTAAGCACAAGAAGATGGTAAGGGACATTCTTTACTCAGCATAAAAAGTAGATTTTTTTTTTTAAGTAAGCACCCCATTTTAGGAAAAAAAAGGGGGAGTGGAAACTTCAACAGTTCAGGACTATTTAAAATAAAGTCACAAAGCAAAGAAAGTGGGTTTATAGAAAGTGAGTTTAGAGAAAGGTTCTGCACTACTTTACACAAAGATCATCCGATGTGCAGATGAGCTATGCTAAGTTAAATGTGCTATGAAAACCACACAGAAACAAGACAAATAAGGTGGCAAGGATTTGACACTTGGCACATAAAGAAGTAAATTTTGAAATATTCCAGGTCAGCAATAGACAGTAACAGAAATCTCAGAAGGCAGGAAGGAAAGTGGGGGAGAATAGAGACACACTGTAGGTACAGACACACTAATGAAGCTCTGCAATTAAAATTCAAATAAATTATAGAGTCTACAGTCATAGTTTTAATTCAGCATCTAAACATCAGCAGGTTAGGTTCAGGTTACCATCTTCTGAGAGGTACAAAAAAGTTCCTGTTCAAAGATACTTGCTCCACAGCTCTGCCAGACCATTAAAGAGAAAGCCTTGAGGCTGTGCAAGCACTAGTCAGCAACAGCCAAAACACTGCTGTGTTATCAGCTCTGTTTTAGTCACAAACACAAAGCAGCACCATATGGGCTGCTAGGAAGAAAGTTAACTCCATCCCAGCCAGACCCAGTACATTTGTAAACAAAAAGCTGTGAATAGGAGTGCATTTGTCATTACTCTTCCCTTGCCTCACCTCTCCTCATCTGAAAGTCCAAGTGCCAGATATGCAAATGCAACGAGGCATCCAACGATGCAGACAAGCCTAGCAGACACTTTGGATCTACAGGTGTCTAAATCCCTGTACTCTAACTATAGGATGACCCATATAAGAGAAAAGACTCACACATCACATTCAGAGAGAACCGTAGACGGGGGAAGGTGCAAAGCCTCGCGGGTAAACCACATAACTGCTTCCTTACCTGTTCCAAACAGCCAGCCACTCAGCTCCCTATGCCACACTTCAAATGGAGACCAACATTTAGTCCTTTTTCCATTGAGACTTTAAAGAATAAATAGTACTAGTATTTTTAGTCATTTCTGAAAATTATGCTAGCCACCTTCCTGTATCTTCATATATCTTTATACCTTTCAAAGTCTGCCTCTAAACTTCCTTTGGTATAATTCTTGAGCCTGAATAATGGGGTTCTGTATTCCTCACAACTATCCAGGAATTTTTTCTTGTCAAATAATTATTCAACTCAATACTGCTTATAGTCAACAAGCCTCAACTGCAGTGCTGCACAAACACGGCTGCTTTAAGTCTGAGGAGAAAAAAACCCCAAGCCTATGCTCTGCAGCATGTCAGGAATGGTTGCCAGAATCGATACCATGGACTGGAAGAACCCTGTCAATTGCCAGGGCTAAAGAGGTCTCTCAGAATTCAGAGTGTTGGGATGGGAGCTCCGTACCACAGACTACATTGCCATCAGTGTTTGCACTGCACTCCTCTGAAACCGATGATTAAGGGCTGAGCGCTAGTTTTTCATCAGACAGCACTAAACCCTTACAATTCTTATGTTTAAAAACTTCATTTATAGTCTCTTCCCTACCATTGAACTAAACCATCTATCAGTGTTAATTTCATGCATGAAGATGTGCTTAAAAGCTACACAACATCACCTAGAGATGATGGCATCAGTTAGTAACAAGATAAAACGATAAAGCTCGCACAAATAAACTTCTATATTTTGTAAAAATAAAAAAAAGATTAAAGAAAACCCCCAAATGTATTTAATAGAATTCATTAACTCATCTCCAAGAGAAACTGTTTTAGTAGTACTTTCCACTCCTCTGGTACTTAGTGAATATACTTGTCAGTGTGCTCTTGGATGTTTACACAGTTAGAGCTACTGCCAGCACTTGATCTTCATGCACTTGTCATTCCTAGCATCACTCAAAGTGAAAAGGAAAAACAAGCACAGTGTTTTCTACTTTGATACATATGTTGTATTTGTTTCATCTACTGCACTCTGCGCTGTAGACAGTAAAAGAAAGCAGAATGCAATGGCACGGATAAATTGCTGCCAGATCTTACCTTGCCCACACTCCTAAGAATAATTTTGTGAAAGAAGCAGAAAAAAACCCAACCCCACAACTTACCACTTTAGCTATAATGAGTGCATCATTCATTAAGTCCAAGAGGGGGGTCTCTGTATGAATATTGTAAAAGGAATAAGCAGCTTTGAGGCTTTTATGAACAGGATGGTGCATCACTGTTGAAGGTAATGTGTAGAAACTCAGAAAGTCTGTTAAAATACCATTTGAACCCTAAAAAAATAAAAAGAAAAAAGTCAATTAATAAGAAGTGACCACTCAGTTATTGGTTAGGCTAACATGGCAGTTCTGCAGAAAGTAATAAATACTGCACAGCTTTGCACACTGTAAGTATTATGGTATAACAGGTAATCTTGGCTAAGCTTTGAAGAAACTGAATTGTTGCCAAAGATGTATCAATACATCAAAGCAAGACTGAAGCCCGAAATGGTCACTTCAGAAAAGGAAACAAACATCCAGATTTTTCTAGTGTATTTTGACAACGAACTGCCAAAGCTTAGCCTGCTATAAACAAAGCTAGCAATGCACACTTCTAAAAAAGTATAGACATTTTTTCCCATCTGAATTTATTCTTAAAAGAATATTTTTTAAATCTGGCGAAGTTCACATTGAGGAATAATTTTCTTAACTTCCTGAAAACAGGGAAAAAAATGCTGTGCTGGTATACAAAGCATATTTAAATCAGCTGTAGGAATTAATAATCAACAAGCACAATCCATTTGCTACATTTAGCAACAGTGTTAATTCTAGACACACTGAAATTCTAGTAAGACCAGTAGTCATCCAAAGAGGTATTTACACAGAAATCCAAAGTACCCTACATAAACTTTAATATTTTGTGTACCTAATCAACTTTAACCATCTTCAAGAATGTAGATGAGCAGGAAATGGCAAATAATTATTACATGAGTTATAACTGACAAGCTGAGCCCAAGAAAACTTGCCAGATTTTCACTCCTACTATTCTGATTGAGTCTCCTGGTATCTCCAAGATAAGGCAAAGGAGACACGGAAATGCTTGTTCTTGCTTGTTTCTTTATTTTTGAATGACTGGTGTCTGCTATTTTGAGCTCAATGAAGGACCCCATATGGATCCTTAAATTGACAGTACTTCTACAGTAAAAAGTAAAAGAGTTGAACCCATCACATGCAAAAAAGTTACTGTCTTAGAGCAGGTACAGATTGTGTAGTTGAAATAAACTAATGACAAATAATGGAAAAGTTATTAAGCCACTCATTAAATTCAGTACGATTCAGGATGATGAAAATATTAATTCAGGAATCACAGAGAGTATTTTAAGGTTTTAGCTCTGTGTGTTACAAAGATGACTTACAAATCTGACACTAACTTCTCCAGGTCCCACGGGTCTTAAAAGGACTTTAAGCACTAACAAACCTACATGTTGTACAGTAAAAACTAATTCAAGAGACAGTGTAAAACAAGGAAGTGAAGACTACACTGTTCAGTTAAAATGTCACTGTCAATGGTACGCCCACGCTGATCCTGGTGCTCGAGGACTCTTCTGTAGGCTTCAACTCACCAAAAAAGTGAAAGAAAAACCCAAAACAAAACAAAACAAAAACCCAGGGAGCTGGGCTGAGGTTGGAGGAGAAGGTGAAGAAAGAAGAAACAATAAACTAGACCATGGAAGAGTCCAATGAGCACTAGAGCCATTACAAAGTAAATAGGAAGCTAAGCTCGGGCAATGATAACCGACGAGCAGGACCCCTCATCTCCAGCAGGAGTAAGTTTCTAAATTCAGCTGAGACTCCTGCACAAATTCAGATTGCAGTGCAGGTACACTGAGCTTCACAAACTGCAGCTTCTGTGAGTTGTTAGGTTTAAGGATCTTAGTGCTGATCATTTTCAAATAACCTTATCACTTTAAATAAAGTAATACACTATCTAAACACAATGTCTACAACTGATTTAGCACAGACTCA
>NW_010417752.1:5007-8007 GCF_000710305.1 Buceros rhinoceros silvestris | reverse complement strand
GAAGAGCGTATCTTTCTCCAGCTGTTCCAACTATGCCTTGGAGATTTCCAAACCAAATGCTAATCCATCCTGGTGCTGGTCATTTTGCAAGAAGCTTTGTGACCAATAGGTTGGAGGGTGGGGCTGATAGGGTGGGGAGGAAAGAGTAAGTGGTAGGAACAGATGATGGTCTCCATCTTGTTAGTGGACAAAGATTATAATTTTCAAGATAATTGAACTCCTAGCTGACAGCAACTTGTGACAGCACCAAGGGATATTAACTTTTACTTCTCTATTTTACATATACTTGTGCATATACATGTATATGCACACAGACACATACTCAAATTCACACACATATATATGCACACAGAGTTTACTGGAAAAATATGTTTTACTGAAGCAGACCATCAAAAAAAACCCAAAACAAACCTAATTCCCCCACCAGGAGGTGCCCCTAAAACTGGTTTTAAAAATGAAGAATTTGGAACAATTGTATGCCAGAAATTTAGGCAGTGGAGAGGATGACACAGAATTCAAACCAAATCCTTATCTCAGCCATTGTATCATTTTCCCTTCTTACTAGAAGAGGAGATTTGAAGACTGCTCCTTATTATCATGTCATATGTCTATGGAAAAAAAATACAGGAATGCAGGTGGAAATGTGTTTTTTAAAATATATAAGGTTCTTTGCTGTAATATTTCCAAAATAGTGGTATTTCGACATTTCAAAACTCTTCTTTAAAATAACCTGTTATAAGAGCACTGTAGTTTATCACACCCAAACATCTTCTCATTAACAGAATGCAATACAAAAAAACAGGCTTGGCATCATGATATCAAATTCTACCTATAGCACACATTTTTCCTACTGTCCACATTTCAAAAACTTGGCTGATACAAACTTTTTGCAAGTGGCATTCACATATACATTCATGAAGTAGTTAGGGCATGTTTTACCTCTACTACGTAAGTGTCAATAATATGATCCCGAGGCAGGAACCAGTGGGCTACCTCTTCTTCATCCATCACAGGGGCAAGATTAAACTGTTTCAAGTAAGTGTTGATTAATTCTTGTACTGCTTTAGTATCTTTTTGCTCCATTGGTCTCAAACCCAAAGTCTTTGTGGCCTTATTGTAACAAAAGAAAAATAAATGTTATGATGTTGAAAGAAAAACTGCATACACAGCAAAGGCAGAAAGTAGGTTGCTCCGCTTGCTGTAACACATTCATTATCGGATTTACTCCAGCCGCCTAATTCACTGTGCTATTTTACAAACGGCTCGCAATCAGAATTCCCTCTCTTCTAATTATTGAGACAGTGGGGCACTTCAATCTTTGTTTCATTATTGAAACAACTTCATTTCTCTAGGGAAAAGAGATACCACTGCCAACAGCCTAGACTCCATGCATTTTGTATTACTGGGGTTTTTTTTCAGGTCGTCTTTATTTCTTATCTCCTTCTAAACTACCTAGGGCCAAGACACAGAACCAAAACATAAAGCAACCTGCATATCAGAAGTTAAGCTGAAGACAAGAGCACTTACGATTCAACCTTATGAAAATCAAGCTATAAACAAAATTCAGCTGATAAAGTTTAATTAGAAATCATTTAACAAAAAAATTCCACCTATTCTTAAAATTTGCAAAGTCCCTTACTAACTCAACTTTCTGTACAGCCACAACTGCTGCTCTATTAACAAGAAAGCTTCTTGTAACTTAGAGCTGCCTGAAATAAAAAAAGCTATAGTATTTTAACAAATAAAAGTATTCATCCAATTTCAAACTTGACAAGAGAAAAAAATGGCTTTCCAGTACTATGCGACTGATGTTTAAATGAGCAAAGGCGATTAAAGTTTTCTCCTCAGCTTTTGTTAAATTTCCTGAATATCTGCTTTTAGGGAGGCTAAGGCTTGTTCTCTTCAGAGCTCATTTATCCTGCTTCATGTGTCTGAGCTACATACTTGGGCACGTATCACATTAATCATAGCAAAGTCAATTGCATGAGCATCCAGGTAGAGACTTGAATCTGGAAGCCTGAAATTAGTACAGCTGATTAGGCTCTTCTCAAAAGGCATTATTCTGGAGGAGGTATTTATTCACATCCTCTGGAAGTCAGCAGCCAGATGAAAAATCGAGGCACGTTTTGCCACAGCTCTGGCCTGTGTATTACATTTTAGTCTTCCTGCTTTCCTGAGCAGCCTGGGACTACAGTTTGCCTCCGCAACAGCACCACATCTAGATTTTTAAACACCTTGAATCCATAAGGGTATTCACCTGACTCATCAACATGACACTTCCTATACCGTGTTTCATTGATAACATCCTTAGGAACTTCAATACGAAAGGTTAACTTCAGCTCCCTCCAAGCCTTCTTCCCTCTTCTAAAGCCAGACACTGGAGCAGGATGGGAGGAAAAGCAGCTAGGTTGGAACATCTTTATCCCTCAGCAACACTCAGAATGGCCCAGAGTAAGGGAAAAGTGTACAGAACTGAGCTAAAACTTGCTTCTCTGCTCCACGTATTAAGCTGCAATGAGCATATACTCATGTGTGTATCCTGGCTTTGGACCTCAATCAGTCAGGCAAAGACGTATAAACATGCTCCCGTCCTTATTCTAAACACAGCCAAAATTTCTCTCTTTCAGAAAACTCCTTGCTCAAGTGATTAACCACTTGGAAAAAATAAAGATTTTTTTTCTATCTATAGGTACAAGCACAAACACAACCTTCAGTGAGAGTGGTAGTTATTCAATTGCAGCATTTATTATTTCCACAAACCTTTTTAATTTGGACTGTTCAAGTGATTTGGAATGATTAATTCCTCCTAAAGAGAGATGAGTTCCAGTGGCAATGATGTTCCAAGAATGCTAAGAAAAGAGGTTAAAATTCAAGAAATGCGAGTGTTTTGTGCTGAGGGACAGGACAGTGTGGCCCAAATAAACAAACTGGTGTGACAGTACTGTTTATGGTAACAGGTTGAAACTGAGGATAAAGATCCTGAACAGCACTTACACTCTT
>NW_010417752.1:0-4915 GCF_000710305.1 Buceros rhinoceros silvestris | reverse complement strand
CACTCTTTCTTAGGAAAAAAACTCCAAAAAGACCCCAAAGCAGAAGACCTGAACTGAAAACATTAACACAAAGATTAAAACTTTCTCTTCCATGGGAGAAGCTCCCAAGTGCAACCTAAAAACAAACAGCAGAGGCATACGGACTCCTGCATCCCTTAGTTATAAAAGTTGATTTTTAAAGCACATACTTTCTATTTGCACATCTCTGTACAGTATGTTGGCCTTAGCTATATTTTGTGAATGAGGTACGATGTATTCTTTGTTTTCCATAGTTTATTCTTCTGTTGAAATCTGGGGTTTATGACAAAAGAAGATGATCAGAGTACAACTGCTGTTGTTTCTGACTCTCTGCAATTACACTTTCTGTACTGTAAGGGAGACCCTTATTCTTTCAAGTATTCTTTTCTTCTACTGTTTCCATAGAGTTGCCACCAAAACCTACATTTGAAATTGTCTACTGCACTTTTTTAGACCATTAAAAAATGTCTTCAAGATTTGATGGAAGCTATATTTAGCTCTCCAATACTAAAACCTAATTAATATGGTTATTAATTCTTGAGCTCTGAAAACTGCTTCCCTGCACACAAGGGAGAACCTGCACGTGCAGGCACAGGTAGCATGCAGGCTGCACAGGAAATGAGTCTCTCCAACAGCAGCAGGAGTTTGGATCAAGCCATGGCGCAGGCTTTAAACTGGGGAGTGCTTAGTGATTACTCAAATATGTAAGTAATAAGAGAATGCAGAGCATCAAGCTAAATATAACCAACAGACACAATTCTCCAAAGGCAGATAAATCATTATGAAGTATTGAGAGTGAGGAAAAAAGGGTTTTTTTTTTTTTTAATTAAAAGGAAGAGTTTGTTTAAATAAAAAAAGGTTTACTGATGTGGTGCAGGTAAAGGTTATTCTGCAATCCCTCCAAACAGAAAGATAGCCTTTACAAGCAAAGACATTGCCTACAGTCATAAAGCTTAAACTAGCTTCTATAGGCGATTGATTACAGTGATGACTCGGACTACTTACAGTGACTTGCCCTGTCATGAAAATGCATTCTAAGACTTTTTACCAACCTCTAGCTGCAAACATGAGAAAAAATATTTTAAACTACTCTAGCTATGTGTCTTTTGCTAGACCATGCAAATAAGTACTAAGGTGGCTTTTGCTGAGCCTGCTCATTACAGAACAACAACAGTCTCCGAGAGAACAGAAAAGGCTGTAATTTAGAGTGGAATCAACAATTCCACTGTCCTCAGCCAACTTTCTCATCGACATCTCTGAGAATGTTAAGAAATGAACTGTTAATTTTATGTTTCAGCAATCTTTTATCAGCTTAATCATTCCAAGAATAGTTTTATGCATCTCCAACTCAATTCTGCCTATTTTTAAAGTCAAAGTTTCTGTTTTTTCTCTTTAAGGCCCTGAGGTAAAAATTTTTATTTTCTCCATATACAGATCTACATTTCCAGCAATAGTTTCTTCTGTTTAGTATGGTAAGAGTCTTTTTCATCAGCCAGAGATTGTTTTTTATTTTAATGTCCTGCACACACCGCCTTTCCACAGAAAAGCCTGTGCTGTCGGAGACAGATGGAAGGTTATTTTGGGCCTCACAGTAGCTGTGGGGATTCTCTAGAAGCCATGCTGCTTACATCAGGAAGTCTGTAGAGCTTCATTGTTCTTTGTAGAGTCATGTTTCTACTCAAATGTGAAAATTTCACCTCCACCAATTTTCTGGGATTCAGTGACCGATGCCAATACCTGGAAATAAAATTAATAACGAGATTAAATAGCATTTTAAGTGTCAGCTTCGTTTGCATCTGCTTCCCTACTTTCTCGCATCGCTCCTCCTCCTCTCCAAAATTTTTTCTAAGTAAGCCTGTACCTGTAAGAAGCCTGAGTAACAAAAGATAAGGAAAAGCTATAACCAAGAAATAGCTTTTAAACAGGCCTGCTATCACTGTATTTTGAATCTAAGCAAATGCTGTTCTATTACAGAATAAGTAATCACAGGGCTAAACATTTTAGTACTTCCCACAGCCCTGACAATCTCCCCATACTTACATGGTAACACTTATTTCCCTGTAAGCCACAGGACCCTCTGCTCATGTCTAAGTAGTTTGTTGAAGATCTCCTCTTCCTAGGAGATCACTGTGCAACAGAGTATCACTGGTCACTCTAACACAGCTTTACTTGGTTTTTTCCAACCTTCCCTACAGAAACTTACAGGATCTTTGGTGTTGATAGGTACAAACACAATTTCAAAACAGAAAGTACTCTGTCCCCCAGAAGGATAGACAGCTGAACTATTACTGCTGAAACCGAACTTTTCCCAGTAGAAATAACATCCATCCCAAGCAAACGAAATTATAATTGATTACATACAGCTCTTCTCACATGATCGTTTTCCCATCTTTATCAAATGCCAATCAAGTTTGCCTTTCTCCAGGAAAGATGAAAGTATTTCAACAAAGCAAATCATACAATTCCCAGAACTGCTCTGCCATGTTTGGCAAGCAACCAGGTCAACAGGGAAGTGTCCCAGCAGGGAAACAGACCACTTGAAAAACACAGGTATACAATGTTGTCATTGCTAGCATGGCTTCCACCAGAAGGTCAACAACCAATAGTCTATTTAAGGTTCAATAAACAAAGCCAAAATTAGATTTTAGTCTGAGAAGTAGTTTTATCCAAGGCATTGGGAGGGAAAAAAACCCCAAAACCCAACAAAAAACCAAACGAACAACGCTGACACACACTCAGGCCTTCAGGTTAGTCAAGGTCACAATATTTAATTTGTTCGAATTTTATGCTTTTATTGTTTCTAGCCAATTACATAAAATATTCTTTAAAATGACTGTTAAAGGAACCAATATTTTTATGAACATCACCTAGGTTACCTGCAAGTGGCCACAGGTTTGGGAAGTACCACTCCAGCAGTGTAAACAGCCTGAAAAATTCCTTCCAGGTTTACTCTTCTGGTTATTTCCCGAATCAGTACAGGTGCTACTCGTTTAGATCTCAGTTTCTTATGGACACACAGAAAATTGATTTCTACCATTTTCTTCACACTGAAAGGACATGAAAATGAGGAAAAGTTAAAAAAGATTTGCAGATTGCACATTTTCATTTGCATAATTGTCATTTTCCATGTTGTGACAGACAAATTTGAAGTAAAAACAAATTGGCCTGTGACAAAGTACATCTGCAACAAATACGAATGTATGATGCTGTGACCACAATGGTAAAATGTGCAATATACGAGCTGGGTCTAAGGTGTTGACAACATTTCTTTTTCAGAGCTCTATCGAAATTTAAACAATTGCCTTACTTTAAGATGCAGAATGGTATCCAAGCACACGCTATGTCATATCAGTAATATTTTATGATTGTCAGTGTATGAAGACCTGGCCAAGGAAGTCCAGCTGACTGACTACCCTTTAAATACTTTCCAGTAGGGTCAGAAAATTCTAAGTCATTATCTGTATCATTCTTCAATCAATAAAAATTCTGTAAATATGTATGACTGGTCTTCATTGTAAGGAGCCTACAACCTTTTTTTGAGGGTGATGGGGGAAAAAAAAAGTCTGCTACATACACAGGATTCTTCTGTCCCTTTATGGTCAGTGAGCCTCCTTCTCTCTTTTTAAGGTCTCTATGGCAATGGATAGCAGTTTAAGATTTGTTTCATGGTGTTATCCTTTTACAGATACGGAAGTAATGGTGCATTTTACCTGTCATAAATACGAATATTTGCAGGGATGGCACTTATGAATCCTACGAGTTTTTTGTTTGATGACACTCTAACCCCACAGTGCCACTGGGGTAGCCAGCCCGGAGGACGTAGCGCCCTAGAATTGATGACAGAAATAATTACAAATTACTGCCCAAGAAGATGTAATAAAACTACCCTTCTTTGCACTCCAGTCAGAGCAGAATGTGGAACTTGCTACTCACCACAGAAGAAATTCAGGTGAATAATCAAACCTAAACATATTATCATCATCTTCTACATAATTCTCATTTAACAGTGTGTATAACTCCTTCAGCTGAAAACACACAGAAAAAAATTCAAAGATTTATCCACACACATTAGCCAGAATAAACTTCAATGATTTTAGGTACATATAAAAATAGTTTTACTTACAACTTCAGCATTGCTAAGATCTAATGTGTCCCACATAAAACCTTGTGGCAAAGAATATGGCTCTAGGCGGACATTGTCCTTATCTGGTTCAATTGCACCATGTGAAGTTATAACTTCATCTTTTGAGGGAGGAGGAGGAAAAAACAAACAAACAAAAAAAGAAAACAAACCAGTTACATTGCTAGCTTTCCTGATAGTTCTCAAAATGGCATTTAACTCACATCACGCATTTTCTCATAATTACTTGATAGGAACATGAAGGTTTTAAAAAATGCTGGAAAAAATTAGTGTTACTAGCTTACATCTCATTCTCACAGATCATATTCAGACTAATGATTATCTCATCAGAATATCTACAGACACACACAGAATACTCTGCCTCTACTGATACCCAGTATTTCATAACACAGGATAGCAATTTATCACCACAGGCGCAGCATTTAGACCACCATGAGAACCACAGTACCGTCACGAGAACACTGTTGTACTCACAGCTAACAAGCCACAGCTTGGATCCTGTTTACACTGACTTTAACAGACCTGAACTCAAAAGGATTACTCAGGAGCAGTGGCATGGCAAAGTCAGGGCATTTAAGGGATGCTGGTGAAATGTGAAACTTTTTCCTGAAACCCCACATGAAAGCATGCTTTCTTTTCCTCCCTTGCTTTACAACTCCAGTCCCTTGGTATATAGCTATAAACAGAAGCTGCTCCTCTTCTATGGAACAGCATCTGCCAAATCACAGAATCATTTTGATTGGAAAAGGATTTAAG
>NW_010417751.1:0-463 GCF_000710305.1 Buceros rhinoceros silvestris | reverse complement strand
ACCATGTACTCCTATTGTGATTAGATTTCCAGTTTTATTTCATGGCATTTTTGTTCTACTTTTGTCACTTTTGCAGATGACTCCCCCTCGCAACTCTCTCCCCTTTAAAGGAGTCCCTCTTCACCCAAAGCGTCTATGTGTGCGATGTACAGGACAGATTTTTGATGTAACTGTCAGCTGATTTTTTTTTTTGCTGGTTGGTTTGGTTTCTGTCCGTAGCAGATTGCTTTCAGTTCTCTGAAACTGCACTTACTGGAAAGCTACTGAACTTGTTGCTTGAGTCAGCCTGTCAGACTTGGTTTCATTGTCGGGTTTTGTCCGTAGTGTAAAAGGCAACCTAGTGTAAAGAGCACCGAATGGTCATAAGGGCACCGTGCACTGAAATCTCGCTTTTCACTTGGTCTGCTGAGACCCGTCCAGATCACTCCGTTCTCTGTTCCACTATTCACGTGCTCCCTCTTGC
>NW_010417750.1:1208-3374 GCF_000710305.1 Buceros rhinoceros silvestris | reverse complement strand
CTGGAGTGTGTCCAAAGAAGGACAATGAAGCCGGTGAAAGGTCTAGAGCGCAGGTCTCAGGAGGACTGGCTGAGGGAACTGGGGTTGTTTAGCCTGGAGAAGAGAAGGCTGAGGGGAGACATTATCGCTCTCTACAACTCCCTGAAAGGAAGTTGTAGTGAGGGGGGGGTTGATCTCTTCTCCCATGTAACAGCTGATGGGACTAGAGGAAATGGCCTCAAGTTGCGCCAGGGGAGATTTAGGTTGGGTGTTAGGAAAAAATTCTTTACAGGAAGAGTTGCGAAGCACTGGAACCACCTGCCCAGGGAAGTGGTGGAGTCCCCATCCCTGGAGGTATGTAAAAGATGTGCGGATGTGGTGCTGAGGGACACGGCTTAGGGACCCTGGCAGTGCAGGGTGAACAGTTGGACTTGATGACCTTAACGGCCTCTTCCAGCCAAACCAATTCCACCATTCTGTGTGATTCTATCTGCTGTGAGGGTTTCTGTGCATTTTTCAAATTTCCCCGGGAAAGAGCAAGTAGAAGCACCCATCCACACAACCCATACTCCCCCTGAACACTTCATGCAAAGATGTGAGAAAATGTGTCGTTAGGTCAAATCCAAGTCTCTTTAGCTGAGAAATAACTGCCTCCCTGTCTTAACCAACTGTAACTACGTTTCACAGAGGAAAAAAAAACAAAGAGTGGTGCAGGAAGTTTCACTCACTTCAGAAAGTTTCCTCTAAAGACAGCAATAACTCCAGGTTTTATATTTGCATCCGTCTTCTGTTTCATCCCTGGTAGGCTGATAATTATATCAAAAGCTATAAAACAGCTCAGATTTCTCCATACTACAGCTCATACCGCAGAGATAGAGGCAATCTAAAACATGGAACACTGGCATTTTGTGTAGACAGTCAGGGTGCCATCAGTTGTGACTAACTAACGATTCTTCTGATGCAAATTAAGACAACTGCGCCTCTCATTGTCCACTCTGCACTGGTTAACAGTAAGGTACAGGACAGCTGAGACTTTTCCAACAAAGCATCCTTGTTTCCTTGCAAACAGCTACTCCACAAATCAGAGTGAAGCTTGCACTATAGCTGCTAGCTGAAGCTTCTGTTTTAGATGAAACCATCAGTCATTTGGTTTCCCTACTAATGGTTTCAGAATGACTAAAAGTGACCAAAGCAAGCATGGCTGTACAGTAATGAGTGAACGCTCCCCTGTAGATACCATCTACAACCACGACGTTTCAATCCAGAACTGACTCGTCTTTGAGAACTGTGGAATGTTGACTGGCAGGCTGTGCCCCTGGCATACGACTTTAAGTCACAGGCATACATGTCTTCCCCTACTTCTTCAGAAAGGCTTGGTATCAGAGACAGGTGGAATGAGTTTTTCTAATACAATAGTGACTTTTTGCTACTACATTGGGAATGAATCCCACAGATTATGTCCAAAGTCTAACTGCCAAGATAAATGGACAGCGTGCCTAGAAGAGTGACCAATCTTCATTTTTGGAAGTTACATTTATTTACTTAAGACAGTCCACTAATCTTGTCATCTTTGGAGCAAATTAGGAAGCTCTGACCTTCTGTTACTTTTGAACTAGAAAAGGCATCTGAGATTAATGACTGTGAACAGTTGCTTCAACCTGCACTTTTTGACCTTCTAGCTCATTGTGTTTTCACTTGCCACATCAGAAAGCAAAGAGCCCTCACTTCCCAGGAAACTCAAAGAACCCAACATTAGCAAGACAAAGGTCTCTGTGGGCTTGTCCTACTGGCTGACAGGATTCTGCCGAGTGAGAACTGGGCCCTCTGTCGCTCAAATTAGATTACAAATTCTTCAGTTTTCCTATAAAGGGCAGCCTGCAAGAAGCCTCTTTGACACTACAAACCAATGATGATAGGTGGATTAGGTAGCAGGCTAGACAGAGAGGTACATCACCCACCACCTATCGTCTGACTGCCTTTAAGGTTTCAAGTAACTGGAAGTACTATGATGTAATGAATAGACATCTGGCAACAGTATCCCGTTCCAGTTAGCACATCATTTTGGACAGCTGAAGTTCAGCTAACAGAGATTGCACTATAAATGCACTATAAGGATTTTCCGGTATGCAGCTTTAACTCTGGAGGTCTTCAAGTTTCAAATACCAAATCCACTGCTTTAAAAAAAAA
>NW_010417750.1:0-1166 GCF_000710305.1 Buceros rhinoceros silvestris | reverse complement strand
GGGTTTCAAAGTTCAAAAACCAAAACCCCCGCTTTAAAAAAAAAAAAAAAAAAAAAAAAAAAAAGTGCAATGCAGTGAATCCAACCAACACATTAAATACTTTAAAACTTCAATCTTCTTGCCAAGGCTGAGTGGTCCAGGAGGTGGAACATGTGGATCTCTAAGACAGCTACAAATAGATGCTCTCTCACCAGTGCGGAAAAAGCAAGCTGGGCCAGCCAGCAAAAATGTAAAGCAGACAGTAATCACAGCAGACTGCACCCTCCCTCCACTGCAAGCTCTGTGCACCAGCAGGGAGAATGGAGAGAGAGAGGGCCAAAGACAAATGAGCCTAGACTGCTCTTACGCACATCCAGAATTATTGCTAGCTGAGAAGCACTGCAACTCATTTGTTGCTATTTACTTCTCTGCTTGGTGCATTTCAACCAAAAGCAACACACATGCAAAGCACCCATCTGATTGGTTTGGCTGGGGTTTTCTTTCATTACATGGTAAGAAAGCTAATTCCCTCCCCAGAAAGAAAGTCAGCAAACAATCTCAGAAGGACCATGTCCTGGTTTGAGTCAGAACAGAAATACTTCTATTCAGGGATTTTACTTTCCAGCTCAGTCTCTCCTAACTAACTGCACTGTCTGAAGTTAACGGCACATTTTTGCAGACAGTGTCTGCTTCTGGCAGTGATAACGCTCCATGTTTCCAGTCACTGCCAGGGACTGGTGAGCAGAAAGGCTCTGGCTTACACTTGCCCCTGTGCAGACCAAGGTCACTGCTCAATCCCGTGTGCCACGGTGGGGGTGCAGTGAGTGAGAGGCTGCACCTGCGGGGAGGAGCAGGTGACCCTACACTGACCAACAAGGTGTTCCATCCCATAGACATCGTATTCGGTACAAAGCTGAGGGTCTTGCCGCTTCTTGCTCTCTTCTTCAATGGCCAGCGTTTGAGGAGGACTCTGTCTGTGTCTGAGGAGGGCTCTGTCTGTTCTGCCTTCGATCCCAGGCCGTGCATCCCTGAACCCAGTTCTGGAATCCAGCTCCTGCACCTGGATCCCGTCTGCTGCTCAGCCCAGCCTGGGCCTTCCACAGCATCAATGGTGATGGTGACGTGGTTGCCATCAGGGGGCTTGAGTTTGCTATTGGTATTGTATACATCTGCATATAGTTCATTTT
>NW_010417749.1:0-600 GCF_000710305.1 Buceros rhinoceros silvestris | reverse complement strand
CCCTGGGGCTGGGGCTGGGGGCGGGCAGCTGCCGTCTCCAACAGCCTCAGAGTGATGCTCTTTTCAGTAAGAAGAGGGCAAAGAAGAAGCAGTAGGAAGCATGTTTCCACTGTTGCATTAGAACTTTGATTGTAGTGTCACAGCTGACCTTCTCTTCTGGAACTTCTCTTTTAATTCCCACTCACTTTGAATTTTATCAACATTTATAAGGCCTCCAATTTGCTAAGAATTCTTCCCAAACCCATCTGGGGCTGTCACACTCTTGGAAAGATGCTCTATGAAACTTTGCAAACCTATGGACAGATGCATGGCCCTAAAAACAGTGCTTCTGAAATCTTGGGTGCTCCTCCAGCCCCTTGCGTATCACCTGAGGGAAATGTGACCTTCACCTGGGCACAACCTACCAGTGCAAATCCTCTCTTATTAAATTAAATTACTGTAGCATGCGCAGGGATATGTCTTCATCATTTCACTTTCTTATTTGAATACTGTTTCTAATTCTCTTGCAAATGACATGATGGCAAGCTTTACGCACAGAATTGGAATGCTGAGCCCCACCCTCTGGTCCCCAACCCTCATGTTCCAGGTGGTCCTCACTCC
>NW_010417748.1:11388-23607 GCF_000710305.1 Buceros rhinoceros silvestris | reverse complement strand
CTCCCCCGAAACCCCCCAAACCGGCAGCGTTTAGCGAACGAAGCCCCAGCGGTACGTGGCAGGAGGGAGCCTCAGGCAGGCGTAAAGCGCTTGTGTTGCGGAAACCCAACTCTGCCCTCGCTGGGAAAACCTCTCACTGTCGGTGTAAAGCGTAATAACCATGGCCTTAGCAGGGGCTTTTTGCGGTCTTCAGAGGCGTCAGGTTTGCATGCTGGCGGGCAGGAGATGTAGTGCTGTCGCTGAGCGCTCTACCATCATTCATAAATAACAAGTACATTACAAATCAGCTGATCGTTAGGGCTGCAGCCAACTTTCTGCTGGAATCTGATTTTGCATACTCAAAAGGGGGTAAGACTAAAGCACTGGGTCAGCTATCCTGTTGGACGTTACCTGTATGCACCGGACTCAGTGTGTATTTGTAACAGCCTCTGGTGCAGCCTTCGCAACGGCGGAGTAGGGTCTTTTATCATCTGTGGTCTCTTTATGAAGGCAGAGTTGAGGTTACCTGGGTAGCTGTGGAGGAAGAGACTGTTACGGTTTTGCTCGTGTGGTATTTCTGTATTTCTTTTGTGGGATGCAGAGAGGACCTTCATAGCTTGTTTCTTGGCTTCCCACATCTGAATTGTGAGATTCCTCAGAGAGATCTGGGCAACTGCAAAGATAACCCCCATCCTGAGGCAGGTTTTATGGTGGGAATAGAGAAGCTTCGTTTATAAACAGTTGTGTTCGACGTCAGGAAGTGAAACTGCAAGACACTTGAACGTTGAGGGCAGGAATGGAGCACTTTGCATGGGAAAATCTGATAGATAACTCTCAGGAGTGGCAAGGCGAACCTCTTCCCTGGCAGGAACAAGGAGGCTTTTCACGCTGCTGTCTCTGAGAGAAGGGAGCAGCTGCAGTTTGGTGTCGGGTTGTGGCAGGCAGGGCTGATTCCTGGAGCGCCTGATGCCATTGGGACAGTGCTGGGGAAAGCGTCTGCCAGCCAAAACAGAGTTCGGGGCTTCTGGAGGAGAGTGGTGAACAATTTGCATGGATGTTGCCGGATCTGTTACTTGCTTTTCACTGCATAGGTACTAATCTCCCAAGGCAGACATGTCAATATGCTGTCAGTTTACTGGGGCTGTGCTGCTAAGAGGTGTGATAAAAGTACTAAAACCAGCAGGACTTCAAAGCAACCCCGCTGCTGTATTCATATATATTTTTATGTGCTGTATATAAGAGGGAAGCCATGTGATAGCTCTGTGTGCGTCAGTGTCACTGCAAGTGGGTCTCTTGCACCTTGACAGTGGAGTCAGGGTTTTGACAACCAGAGATGCTACACTAATCCCCAACAAAGAGGTCATTCCAAATGGCTGGAGCACACACACTCCCTTCACTCCCTCCTGCCTTTGGGGCATTAGTGGACTTTTTGCCTGAAACTGGAGCAGAGAATTTCAGAGAAAACTTCTCTGGATCTCCTGAGATTTTACATAGCTTTTGGTGTAATAACATTTACTTTAAGAGCACTGCGAGATCTCTAAAGCGAGCATTTTCCACAATTAGGAACTAGTTTTTCAATTCCCTTCCCAGTTTTTGAGAGAGCTGGGAATGGAGAGTGTGACAGCAAAATTAAATGGAATAAACACAAAGGGAAAAGTCTATTATGTACTATACGAACCATGTAAACATGCCTTAGGAAGATCAGTCTTAACCAGGCTGATCCTGTCAACAGGTGACACCAAAGCTATGCTCTGACCACACAGGCAACCTTCAGCCGGGTCACAGCAGGCACAGCTGGGACGTTCAGCAAAGAATGGAGCTCTCTGACATTTTGTACTTGTTCACTTACTAACTGTGAGCGTTTACTAAATCATTGTGTCTTCTGAGTCACGTTCAACTACTGATCTCAGCTTCTTTCCACACATTCAGTCAGTTCCCAGATATATTGCTCTCCTTTCACCATTCCAAAACCCTGCTGCCTAACCTTGCATCTGTTATGTCACCCATCCTGTGCTGTGACCCATCTGCTTCACCTAGAGCAGGCTTTTGCATGGCTTCCCTCCCCCTCTGTCATCTAAGCCTTTGCTCTAGCCATTGTAACCTCTTTACTGACATACGGATGGACCTTCTACACTGAGATAGCGAGGATATCTTTTATCATCCTCTGTTTCTTCCTACTCTCTTCTGTCTAAACACCTACCTGTCTTTTTTTCTTTCTTCTGTCTGCCTACAAAAAGGTATCACCTTTTTGCTGTCTGTGATAGAGCTTTAGACAGTCTCTCTTCAGATCCCTCTTTAAAATGAGTTACCTTGCTGTCATTTCTGAATGAGTTCTGGTGGTAGATGCCTTTGGTCAGTCAGACCTCCCCGTGTCAGTATTTGCCTTTGCCTGCCACTGAAGGCTCTGCAGGTCTTACCTATTTGGTTGGTCAGACAGGGAACCTGGAAACACAAGGTTTCATTGTCTGGATTTTATTTTTCTTAAAACCAAGGGGGAAATTTGTCTTGAGGGTCTGTTTTAAAGGGCTGCTCTCCAGATTTGCACAAGGGACACTAAATCCCTCTTACACAAAATATCCTTAGCTGCCTCGACCTACAGGGCATCCCCACCAGCATGACATGGCTGTACAATCTGACACTGCAAGTATAATTCTCTCCAATAACAGTAAAATAAATAGATCATGTTTCAGTTTCCCAGCGTGTTTTCCCCGGAGTCAAGCACTGCTCATACTGTGTCAAAGTGTTACTTCCCAGCCTGTCCTGCTCTCTGGTGTGCAATTGGTGGGGCAGAAGGCACCCAGTGCCCTACCACTCTGGAGCCATCTAGCAGGCCCTCTGCTCCGTTCCTGAAGGAGGCTTTCCACCCTGCGACATCCTCAGTGCCCTCGCTGATGCTGAACAGAGGCAGAAGTGCTTAGAAAAGCCATATAAGCCTAGTTGACGCAGAGAGAAATTATATAAGTAGCAGCATGCCGAACTTTAGGGGAAGTCTCCTCTCTTTGGTTAGCGTGTAGGAAGCTAGCAGAAGCCTGCACGGTTTCCTAGGCACAGCTACCCTCATTGCTATTTTAATCTGGTGTGGAACATCTTTCCAGGGAGAACAGATAACAGGATACAGCGGTAACGCTGTCCTTGTGCCTGTGTTTTTACCCAGCATGTTTCTGATACAGATTTAACAGTGACTGGTACAGAGCCTTGTGAAAACTGGCCCAGAGACTCAATAGGCAGTAACATCATCTCTGTTTCTCCCTTCCCTCGACAAACTCCTGACCCAGTTGTTTCTCACCTTATTACACTCGTAATCTGCTTCTGAGATCCAATATCGTGAATGCACGTGGCCAGATAGATTTTAACCCCTAATGATTCAGAAAAAATAAATTATGTAGGTTTCTTTTCTAACATCAAGGACTTTTCTTCATTCATTCATGTTATTTGCAATTCAAGTATAAACCAAGGGAGATAATGTAAATTCCTCTCCTTCCATTTAAGTGAGGAGAGTGACTCAGAGCAGGCTCCTGCTCTCCTGTATTTTCGTATCTTCTAAATTACATTTTATATTCAAGCAATTAATATTCTGAGTCCTACAGATGTCTCAGAGAGAGAAATGGGGCAGTTAGAAAGCCCTAGGAGAGACATAATCTTCTAAAGATAACCTGGGAATTTCAAGATCCCTACCTTCTTTGTGCCGTCATTTGAAATCAGGGGTGGGGGCAAATTCTATGCAATTCCATCTGCCCCTGAAACTCAGCAGACACCTTGTGTGATCGATGTGCCACAAGATGGTGTGAATTCAGAGCCTTTTCCTTAGTGCTTGGCATTGAACGCTAAGTTCGTATCTTCAATCATCATGGAAACTGAGAGGGAAAATGGAAGGAAATTAAGCAGCGTGTCCAAGGCTGAGCACGAAGTCAATACCCAAACAAACTAGTAACTGCAGCTTGTTGTCCCAGCGCTTCACCTGTCCAGGGCCTTACCAGCAGCTCAGTGTTTCCTCCTTAAGGATTTTCATGGCCACCAAATTGCTCCTATAAAGTAGTTTCAGTGTACACAGTCTTACTTCTCCAGACACACTTTCACATACCTATCAATGTATGTAGTTTGTAATGTGATAATATTGCAGAGAAAATTAAGGGAACATTTAAAAGCCTGGCAAATAACAAAATAACAAATAACAATTGTATGTCTTCTGATTGATCATGGATTCACCTGACTGTGTTACTAAGTGTTTTGTGAGAGCAGATTGTTGACAACACTTTAGATTTAGAAATGGCCTTCCATTTATAGTTTCCACTTCTGGCTGAAATAGGAATGTCGTAACTGGCTTTTTTCGCTCAGCACGGAGGGGATCTTTCTCACCTCTGCTGAGGTGAACGAATGCAAAACAAATACCCTTTCCCACAACAAGCGTCTACCCTTTTGTTCAGCTGTAACCTCTCAGACCTGTTATGTTGCCTCCCAGGGCTCTTGTATCAGGAATATCGAGATAAATCGACACGCCAGGAGATTGAAACCAGACGACTGCAGGACTCACAAACAGACCCCGAGGAGAGTTCACCCAGCGAGGAAACCCCATCTGAAGCAGAACCTACAAGTACAACCGAAAGCAAAGCTCCACCACAAATCAGTTTGCTGAGGAACTCCAACTCCAGGTTCAACTTATGGCAGGATCTTCCCGAGATCCGGAGCAGTGGGGTCCTCAGCATCCTCCAGCCAGATGAGATCAAGCTGCAGGAGGTAATGGGGGAAGGTGGAGTGTTTCTTAACCAGGTTGCTGCTTAAAAGAGTGAGAGTGAATTGAGTCAAATGGTCAGGATTTAAAAACGAAAAGCTTCATAGCAGTCACAGACAAGCCTTGCCTTGCTGAGTACTTTTTTTGTGTGGCGCTGGTTAGCACCACTCACTTTTTTTGAAACAACTACAGATGTTGTTCCATATACTGTTGCTGCTGGACATTTCTGTAACAAAAAAGTTCATTTCCCTTTTCTGATTTAGCATTAGGAGCAATTTCCAATGGATGGGGGATATGAAGAGGCTCTTGCAACAGAGCTCTAGGTTCCCAGTGCACATTAATCACCAGAAATCTCAGAAGAATTCAACCGTTAACTGTAATCTGTTTTAAATATGATGGCATTAACAGAAAGGGAAGAGATGGAGGTCGATAAACTTCCTTATTTTTTCATGTTGTTACTTGGAGTCTTACACAAAACAAATGATAGGTGTATTTGCATTTTAGCCATACAGTGCAGTGACATCACTGTTTAAGAGTTATACGCTGTTAATTTATGAGGCTGCATCAAACAGGAAAGGAGGAGATGGGGGCAGCTGCTGATGAATGAAAACATCAGTCGCACAACAATTTACAACAGGTTGCTATTTTGGACAGCGTGGGGAGAGTGAGTGCGCTTTGTCAATGCACGGCACTGCATTCACAGCCAGCGTGGAGATGAACCAGCCGTGTTTAGTGTGTGCTGTGCATGCAATACGAGCAACGTGTTCTTCAAAGGCTCAATCCTGTGAGTCCTGCTGTACTCCTGCGTCAGGATTGCTTCTGCTGAGGCCACTGTGGCAGTGTATCTGTTCAGCCCTGCCTCAGGAGATTGTAACCAAAGCGCTGAAGAACATCTCAGGGTGTGAGCGGTTCCTCCTAAGTTTACTTGGGTTTGCACCATCAATGTGTGTGAATCCCTGGTGTATACAGTGCCAGCCCAGCCCTGGCCAAGGCTATAACTTGATGATCTTAAAGGTCTCTTCCAGCCAGATGATTTTGTAATTCTGTAACTTTGCTGTTTCCTGAGAAAGCCTCATCTTGTGAACTGCAGGGGTGTGGTGGGCAGGGCCGTGTTACTTATACCCTTAGTGGAAGGGAATGGTGTTCATACAGGGTAGCTGGGGCTGGCAGCACAGGCTGTTCGTGTGTCAGAATTATGGCTGAAGGTGACTAAAATGATTTGTTGCTTTTTCATGTTCTTCTGGACTGGTCATTTCCATACCGGATTTGTTCTCATTACCTGGCAAAACACGGTACTACTAACTGCCAGCGCTACAAACACAATCTGGCTTCTGAAAAATTACAAGCTTTTTTTCTTCTTCCCACTTCAAAATGAAAAGTCTTTTACAGAGGAATGTTTGCTGAAATGTTCACATTACAGATTTCAAAACCTGCCATCTCTGCTGAGTTACGTCTGTTACCTGTAGGTCTTTTAAGGAAAAAATCTCTGTGCTGCTAAACGCCAACTTTGTGACCTGAATTTTCTTCTCTCTGCTTAAATAACAACAGAAATAAAGCAGATGGAGATGGGACAGTGCTGCCTTAAAGAAGTGCTGTGCTTTCCCCTGATGTTAGATTATCAGAGCTGAAATTTTCTTTCCGTTTGTTCCGGGATTAGCACAGTAAGAGATTATAAAATTTCCCAGAGCCAGAAAGCTGTGAAATTGGCTGAACATGGAATAGATGAAGTGGAGAATTTGCCTTGTGAGGAGAGTCAAAGATAGAAAACAGGAGTACTGGAAAAATCACTGAGGCAGTTAAAGAGATGATGTTGAATTCAGCCTTGCTGTAAGCAAGCACTACTTACTCCTGCAGTGCTGGAACTGTACTCGCACTGGGAGAGTGAGCTGTACAGGAGGGCTTGATTAAGTGAATGTAAAGTTTTCAGTTTCATGAAGGAGAGTTGGAGGAAGCTACCTGAAGTACAGGGTAGCAGCAGTTCTGCAGTAAATGTTTTAAGGGCAAAATCGTACCTTTCTGACCCGTTTTATCTTCAAAGCTGTAGTAAACACAGGGACTAGAAGAGCTTGCAGGTATTCAGCCAGGAAAGGTAGAACAAAAGTAGTATTTACACTACAGAGAGGAATACCAACACCTGAATGGAAAGAAAGTGGAAGCCAACACCCCTGTTCACAGCTGAGGAAGGGACCACCACCATAGCTGCGATGGAGCAGGGCTTCAACAGTCAGAGAAAAAGCTGCTCATCTACAGTTATCTGCAAAACTAGAGACAAGAATGAGAGAAGGAATGAGGTCTTTGTTATTGGCGATGATGGAAAATTACTAAGCAGGTCATCAATACAAGATAAAAACCAAGACACAGGTGTTTTTCAAGCATCAAAACAAGAAATCTGACTGGAAGAGCAATGGATGCTTGAAAAGTGCCATGAAAGGCAATTTGTCATTTTCCCCATTGGAGCAAATGAGCCCGAAAAAAAGGACTCTCAGGAATTAAGAAAAAAACGAAAAACTCAAACCCCACATCCCCACCCCTCCAACCCCCAACAATTTCGGCCAAAAAAATAATGCAGTGTGGCCCATTAGCCCCAGAACTCAAACAGAACTCAGACAGCGGTGGCCTCTGCCACACCAGCCTTTTTCATCCGAAGTGAATGTGAGAGTAGCAAGACGTAAAGCAACGACTGGAAGCATCACAAAAAATGTGGGTGCAAATGCAGGAAAAGGAAGAACAAAAGAAAAAGACATGTTACGTATCAGGGCAATATAAAAATTATGTGCTACTGGAATAATTATCAGAAATTAACAAGTTACCGATAGGGTAGTTTTAGCTATCCAGACATCTGTTGAACATCAAACACCGCAATCCATGAACCACCAAGGGCTTCCTTTTAACTATACAGCAAATGTATAGTTACACAATATGTACACAAGAAGAAAAGCCGAGAGAAGTGCTCTTTGGGTTCTGCCATGGAGTCGACACGGAGGAAATGATAGGCAACACGTATGTAGCAGGAGGAAGAAGTGACTAGAGGGAAAACACACTCCCAGTGTTACATGTGATTTAGGTTAAAACAAATTCCATCACCAAGGTACTAGCTCTGAAGAGGTAGTGATCCAGAGATTTAGAAGAAACAACATTTAATCAGTGAGACTTCTTTCAGCATAAACCTTAAATTAGATATCAGTATGGCCTTTTTGTGGAGTGGCTCCAATTCATTCCGCTTTTCCAGTTCAGTTCTCCACTTCTCATTTTGTCCCTGTATAGTTTCTCATATTGCTGTTCTCTGCTTCCTGACTGTATTGATTTTCTTACACTATGTTCATCTTCTATGTTTTAGCAGATTCCAAGCTGAGTAGAACTCACCAAACACCATTTACTGATAAAAATAGTTTAGCAAAGTATTCTCAAATCTTTGAACTGAACCTTTTTTGCTGAGATCTACAAGCTTTGATAAAGTTTTACCAGGGATTACTTGGATTCGGGTCACTTCAGTGTTAGAAAAAGGGGTAGAGACACACTAATCTGCACGATGTGTTATGATATGAATTTAAATCAGAGAGCTGTTGCTCTGAAAATTTTCTTTGCTCAAACAAAAGAGGGACATGAACCTGGCTGTGCGTGCTGGTGATACGGCCTCTCTGTGGTAGAGCGTGTTTGACTAGTAGGCAGTCTTTCTTTCTTCTTCCATTTTCACAAAAATGTCCAAGTAAGATTTCATTTCCTTCCCTTCTTTGAGCAAACCTTAGATTTCAAACCTCTAAATTTGCTGTACAATGGAGCTGCCGTCCTCCAGAGAGCTCTTGTGCTGGACTTTGCACTTCTAGCAGGTGGATATCAGACCGGCCTGTGAAGGCACCCAGGTCTGAGAACTGGTGACAGCCAATACTGTGGCATCAGCTCAGAACAACATCCCTCCTAGAGCAGATCAGAATTCCTCCTTCTTCCTGGTGGTTTACATGAAGAGCAGGGCTGCTGGGGACAGATATTTCCAATCTATGCAATAAAACACCATACTGTCTCAAAAGGAATTCAGCCTGTAGGGTTACCTCCCCTTGTCTTTGGTGACTCTAGTTCTTCTCTTTTTATAATCTTATTTCCTTCTTCCTTAGGCTTCACTTCTCTTTTCCTTTCTTGCCATCTCTGCCAAAACATAAGCAATGAAAACGATTGGTATAGCTTTTACATGACTGTGAGATTTCACAAAGTTAATGACCAAGAGGACTGATGGAACGGTGTTGGTCATGTTCCCAAGAGATAATTTCAGACTATTTGTAGCCTCAGGAAGATAATATTACATCAACTGACATTTAGTTGACATTTTTCCCTAGTTACTTTTGCAATTCTGAGACCAGAAGCTCATGCTCTATCTTTTTTAGTGATTGCTTAGAGCTAGCAAAGCTCAGTTATTGCACAGAGATCACATCATTACACAGCTTGGTTGGATGTTTGGTGCCAGTTCAGGAGGTTTGCAGCTTGTACTTACCATTCAGAAGGGAAACAGCAGTCTGGGCTCCTTGGAGAAGGTACTTTGGGTGTCCAGAGGACCAGCTGGATCTCCAAAGTGAATTAAGAAACTTGTGCCTGACACACGCTGTGAACAATTCCAGAAGCTTGTCCTCATCAGCAGAACTGTTCTTTACTTTCCTGACATCTCCGTTCAATCAGAACCCTGGGCATTGGTATTTTCTCTGTGGATTTAAATGTCTCCTTGCACTCCGCACATGCCCATGCAGGTCATGCACACCCCACTATGGTGAACAGCAAATGTGCGTAAATTAATTTCTCCAAACATAGGCAGAGGGACTTCTAGAGATCAGGAAGCAACCTTCTAGATTAAGCAGGTTGTCTGAGGGTTTAAAGGCTGGGCTAGCGCAGCAGATCTCGATCTTGGCTCTTACAGCTATCCTGCAATCAAAGACCTGGCAGAAAAATATATACTGGCTTCAAGTGTCTGGAAAGCTGCACTGCAGAATGGCTGGTGGTATCCATCCCCAGGATATCTGGAGGGGATGGGCTGTCCCAGCACATCGTGTCTTAGTCTTTGTTATATCTTTACCAATTTCCTCTTTTCCTCTCATTTATCAAATAAAAAGCTACAGTTACAGTTGTAAGAGGTGCATTTAGGACCTAATTAGTCATGCAGAGGGAGACAGAGGTTCTCTCTCAGGTTCACCAAGTGCCCAGGTGAACTGTTGGGAGAAACTGAGCTCCTCCACTTTTCTCATTGGGAATTTGAAAAAAATACACACACACACACCCCCCTTATTACTTAAACACCAGCTCTTCCACAAACACTGACCCAAGTAGGTTCTACCTGCCCCCTTTGCTCTGTCTCCCTTCTGGGGGCTGTGCAGGCACAGCCTCCTTCTCTGGGGCAGGAAAGGACCACCTGTGTGACTAGCTGGCCAGTGGGAATATTTCCTAGGCTACCAAATTCACAAAGAATTGAAATGTCACTTCAGCTGGTATTTTAGCAGCTCCGGATTGGGTAACGGTAGCTCTATGCTGTGTCCATCCTCCCAGATCCTGGACTGCAGTGTAGTGTCAGGAATGTAACCCAGCTCTCTGAACCTCAGGACCTCCTGTGCTGCATAGCGATACTTTTTACTTTGGAAAAGGCCAAAAACTGATCAGCAGAGATTTCAAATAACTCCTTTAGAAAGAAAATAAACTGAAACAACAAACCAACCCACTAGAAAAAAGAACAACCAAGCCACAAGACAAACCCCCAGCTAATCTGGCAGATACTTCTCCATATGCACAGCACAGAAATTACTGCATGTACCTGCTGCTGCATTGGATCCTCTCGACTGTGGCTGGGCCCGTGCAGCCTCTGCGGGCCGGTGGAGCTCGGGGAGCTGCACTCGCACTGCCTGGCCAGCTCCCACCCTCACCAGGGTGCAGCAGAGGAGCTATGGGCAGTGGGGGAGTGCACGGAGGCTGCGAAGGGGAGCTCCCTGAAAGGGAGGTGAAAGTGCAGGACCATGACAAACAGGCATGGGGGGGGCCAGCCTTAAGTCAAGCCCGAATGACACTAAGGAGGAAGGGGAGAGCCCGTGAAGTGCTTTTATGTGTGCGCGCACACGCAAAATTCGACTGCTTATACATAAAGAGAAAAAGAGAGGATTCTGCTGGAGAGGTCCAGTGGAAGGAAACGTGCACAAGCAAATTACGAGAGGAAAGGAATCAGGGCTGGTGGCTGAGGGATGTTCAGGTCACTGTCCTGTGTAACACATGGCAGATGCCACTGTGGGCTTACCTCTCCCTGTACCCTGGGCCTAGAGGGTGGGTGCAAGGTCCATGGCTGGTGCTGGGCAGATGTTCTCATTAACGCTGTGTGCGCCTCTCTATAGAGGTGCCTGCTGATTTCCTCTTTGGGATTCTCCCCTAGGCCATGTTTGAGCTGGTTACTTCTGAAGCCTCATACTACAAGAGTCTGAATCTGCTGGTGTCTCACTTCATGGAGAACGAACGTCTCAAAAAGATCTTACATCCGTCTGAGGCACACATCCTCTTCTCCAATGTCCTGGATGTCATGGCTGTTAGTGAGCGGTAAGACAACTGCTGCTGCATTTTTGTCCAGCTGAACAGTATCACTTTAGTAGCTAATTTCACTTGTAGAGGGATGGAGGAGCTGACTAGGGACAGCCCGTTACCCACTGTCTTTTCAAAGAACCTGTAGACACATTCATTGGTTTGAACCCCAAGAGCTTCTTCAGGTCACAATTAATATGAGCGCTGGGTTTCTCATCTAGCTTCCTGTTGGACCTCGAGCAGCGGGTGGAGGAGAATATTGTGATCTCGGATGTGTGCGATATCGTCTACCAGCATACGGTTAATCACTTCTCTGTGTACATCACCTACGTCTCCAACCAAACCTACCAGGAGAGAGCTTACAAACAGCTTCTGTGAGTCCCAGTGCTTGTTACTAAAGTATTTTGCACAATTGTTTAGGCCACAGATTTAGCTGTAATTTTGGTATTTATGAGAAAGGGCTGGATAGTACAGAAACAGGATTTCCCACTTGATACAGAAACAGGATTTCTTACTTCAATGACTTTTCACTGCACTTGTAAAAAGAAAACACAGTTAAAAGGCCTTATAGTAAGGGTGGGGTGATACAGTGGGCAGGTAACACACCAAGTAAATTCAGAGCCAGCAGTTCCCAACCGTGGGAAATATTTATGGTGCACAGGGGGACACACGCTTGTGAAATGTAGGTATTTTAAAATGCAGAGTCAAGAGATTGAAAGGCCGAGAATATAATACAGATCTCGGATGGCAAGAACAGCCACTGCTTTTCTCAAGCTTCTCAGTGAGGCATTTGACCTTCCCAAAGTTGAGAATTTTTTTTTCCAGAAAAACAAAATTTTCTTAAAAGGAAGGGAAAAAAAGCTATTTTCTTCATATTTCAATGTTCCACATGCAGACCTTACAGCTAGGCCTGAGGATATAAACCAAGATATTTTTGCAGTATTTTTCAAGTTTAGCACATCTTTTGGTCCAGCAGG
>NW_010417748.1:3922-11283 GCF_000710305.1 Buceros rhinoceros silvestris | reverse complement strand
AGGAATTCTCTTATGCCAACTCAAAACAAAGAGTGCCCTACAAGCTTGTCTCTGAGCAGGAGAATCAGTTTTTCTTTAGTTACAATGTCCTGGATTCTTGCAGGGCAGCCCATTGCACGTGGTGCACTTTATTTCAACCCTGTGGCAGCAGCTGGTTCAGGGAAGTGTCAAAAGCCCTAATCCTTTCCTTTCTCCCCAGCTTCTGAGGTAAAAAACAAAACAAAACCACCACCTTAAGGGGCCTCTGTTGAGCTTGGCCAACTGTTCTCTCCAAAAGGAGGGGACTGCAGGGTTTCCTGCAGTTAGAGGTGAGCAATATAGCTGCAGAATACAAGCAGTTTGCCTGGAGCTATTAGCTAAGCACTCAGAAGCAAAGCAGCAATAGGCTGGATTACTTGAGCTGGAGAAGACAGAGGTTTTCCTAGATCCGAACTGAGAGGGCAGCATTTTATTTGTCTGCGGGAGAACATAAAGCAAATGTAAAAGAATAAACTCCCTTCCACAGGCTCCCAGCCAGCACAAGAATTGTCGGCACTTGGCTGAACTCAAAGCCTGAGCCGCGTCACAGTTGCCCCCATTTGGCTGTTCCTCTGATGCACGCAGGTGCGTCCTGCCGTGGCCCTGGGCGTCAGGCCGCCACACAGGTACCCGCTGCAGCAGAGAGAACACTCACAATGGCTCCTCTCGGGGGCTGCGAGTCACACGCAGTAAAGGCAGGCTTTGCACAGTTAGCAATCTCTTCCCATCCACGCTGTTTCTGCTCGCCAGGCCTCCAGCAGCGTAAGGCTTCCTCAGGGCCCCGCAGCTGCCAGGAAGCACTGTCTGACTCTGGCAGCTGGGGCTTGTGAGGCTGCTCTCTGCGGCCGTGTCCATGGCCCAGCAATGCCCTCGTCTGCTGCGAACACCATCAGGGCATGGCCCGTGCCCTTCTCAGGCCAGATAATGATGTCCATCCTTGGGCTAAGCAGGCAGGAATAGCCAAGGTTAAGCCATTTTGTGGCTTGTCTTGTTCTTAGGACTGCGTGAATTTCACCCTGTCACAGAGTTCCAACTGTGTAAAAATATATAATTATACCTCTGACTCATGTACTTGGACACACACCCCATTCACACACACCTACGCACACCGCGTATGCTGCTGAGCTGGATGTGCTAACACATGTGAATACTGCCGTGGCTTGTACATTAAAAGCCTACTTTTTCCCCTCCCCCAAGACTATAAATAGTTCTAGATTTAAATTAAAATACACCTAGAGGCACTCAGTCCCCTCCTCCCCTCTTCTCTCGTATTGGTAGAGGCCAGGCAGATGCTGTCTCTGGGACCAAGCTGCTTCTGGGTCACCAGCCAATATTCCAGGGCAGCACGCAAAGCCCTCACCTTCTCCCTCTCCTCTCAGACAGGACAAGCCAGCTTTCCGGGAAGTGATCTCACAGCTCGAGCTGGATCCCAAATGCAAAGGCCTGTCCTTTTCTTCCTTCCTCATTCTGCCATTTCAAAGGATCACTCGGCTCAAGCTGCTGGTGCAGGTAGAGTTTTGCTCTTCTCTCTCTCGAAGGTCTTCTGGATGGCTCCTGGAATGTTGCTTTCCAGCAGCTGTGAATGAGGCTTAGATGCGGCACGAGCAACTCTAGAGCTGGATGAAGCTTTTCCACAGTTAGACACTCGCAACAGCTATGGAAACAGATGCCAGTCACTCAGAGACCATCCCCAAATTAGTGTTGAATTTGCCAAATAGCTTTTACTGAGCAAAAAGTGCACCATGCAGAGCAGCTGCAGGACATGGAAACGCTTCATGGTGGCTTGGACCAGACTGTCGGCCACGTTCCTCCTGCGCTTTGCCAGCTTGTCTAAACACCAGTGGAGGACACGCTTCTAGGTATGAGGAAACAAAAGGTCTGATCCCACTGGGATAACCATAACACTGCTGGTTAGTGCCAGCTCTAACTATGGTTGTTTATTAATTTATTTTTATAAAATAGGAGTCTGCCTGCTGTATTTCCTTTAGATACAAGGTCAGGTGGGAACAGGTTTTAATGAGAAAGAGGAACCGAGCGGTGAGAGCTGCTGTACTGTCACCTATCCTGTAATGAGGCTGATGGCCAGAAATAACTCAGGAGCTAGCAAAGACCTTTCTGTGCTGTCAGATCGGGATCGGAGTTAACACAGCCTTTCCTCCCCTGCAGAACATTCTGAAGAAAGTGGAAGAGAAGTCTGACAGGGAATCCACTGCCCTGGATGCTCATAAAGAACTGGAAACAGTAAGTTTCAATGAGCTAACTGAAGGCCACCGAGATGAACCCATCATGCTTATTTCCTCCCCCCAGAAAAGACCTACAAACTACATTCACTCCTGGAGCTGTCCCTTTGAATCCTATCACAGTGTTTTGCCCTCAGAGGTGGACTTACCTAGCAGCACTTAGACATCAGTGAGTAGAATCCCTTGGTAACAACAGACGTGTGTGTTTCTGCTGTAGGGAAGGACAGAGGGAATGTTTTCCCTGAGGTCTTCAAGAATACAAATTGTTTTTTGCACATACCTGAAGGTGATGGATCCCACTGAGAGATGAAATTAGCTGCAATAGAGTACAGCCGTGTCAGGATTCCTCCAATACAGCACGCTTCCTCCTCTGACCTAGAAGAACAGTTTCTTAATGAAGTACTCAGGCCTGCTTTCAGCCCTCTCCCCTGAAGCGAGGAGGTAGTGTGGTGTTCAGTTGTGCTAGTTACTGCTGTGTACAAAACACCAGGAAGCCACTGGGACGTTCTCCATGTAGGCTGTTCCTGAGGCAGACAGGGCGATGCTACCTCCAGGCTATGGATTGGAATGGCCTGGAGATCGCTGGCAGCTATGTGGGCCGGGACAGAGCGTTTGAACCCTTCTCCATCAGAAGCTTGGAACATCTCTTGAACCCTGCCATTCAGTATAAGTATCTGAAGTTGAAAACTGTGGTAGAACATCAGCTGGAGGATACAGTTGCAGCTTCTGACTGAAATACTAGAACAAAATGGGCTCTTAGGTTTGCTCTGACCTAGTCTAGGAGGTGTGTGCTTCGGAGATTGCTGGGGCAACAGAGACCTCAGCAGTGAAGGCTGCTCTGCATTAGTGTCTGCAGAACCCCTCATGATGCATCTGGTAGCTGATTGTTTTTCCATTGGTCAAAAGCCTGAGGAAGGCTGTTCCTATGCAGATGACTGCAACTACCACTGGAAAAAGGCTCTTTTTATATTCAGCTGACAGTGACTCACAGGAATAATTTCATAACTCCCTTTGCACAGTTACTTCTCTGTAAGGGTTCAAGTTTAGCTGCCTCACGTCCTGCTAGGTACAGGCCTCACAACAGAGATCGTCTGGTGCTTATTTTCTCTGAAGTCATCCTGTTTGAGAGGTAAGAGCTGGTCACGGTTTCAGTTGCTGATATTCTGGTGGGTTTTGAGTAGCAGAAACAGCACAAAGTGGAGCTTGTTCTCCAACGTAATTTTTCTACCTAGCCAGTTCTCAGGAGAGTTGCTCCTTACGAAACAGGCAATGGCATCTAAGTTAAGGTCCCTGTAACAGGGTGGTGCCTGCATGGTGGTTGTGGTTTGTCAGTTAAAAGTTTGTACTGGGAGCACAGCTGGGCTCTGTGTGATGAACCCGCTTCCCCTAGGACGTTTCGTAGCCTTGGCATCTGGCATTGCCAGGCAGAACCACAGCATCTGCATCTTTGAAATGAAGATCTTTGGCTTCATTCTCTTGAAGATGATACTGCACACATAACTCATTCTGAGTGTTAGGGACGAGGAAGATGGGATACACGGTGTGCCAGGGTCTGGAAGATGAGCTGTTCCCTTTGCTGCACCACCAAGAGTATTGCTCAGGACTGTCTGTTCAGTAACTGGATGCAGTCGCGTGTCCTCTGATAGTCAGCTTCCAGCTATAACATCTTCTGGGTGTTTGGAGCTTTTTTGGTTGCGTTTTTTTTTTGTCTTCCCTTCTCTTTTTCATGCGAATACAGTGCTGATGGAAGAGCTTGGCTTGGTCCATTCCTGTTACAGCAGGGCACTTACCTGTCACCATCCTTTCTGGGCTGTCCATCATCCCTTCCCCACTTGAGGCCACCGGAGGCCAATGTTTCTACTCTTTTTCCCAGGTGGTGAAAGCATGCAACGAAGGTGTCAGGAAGATGAGCCGAACAGAGCAGATGATCAGCATCCAGAAGAAACTGGAATTCAAGATCAAGGTAGAAGCATAGGCTGGAGCCCTTTGCAGACAGCGAACCAACAGCACCCAGGTGTTGTGCGCACAGGTGGCAGCAGTAACCTAGTTGCCCTCCTTTTAGTGAGTGTTCAGTGATGGCCTGGCCCACGCTGTCCCACTCCAGAGCCGTTGAAGGTGACGCTGCTGCTGCGGGCACTGCCTCTGTGCACACATGCGGCAGAGGCTGGGGCAGCACAGGCCCGCGTGTTGTGTCGCGGGTGTGACACGCTGGCATCAAACTGCCTTTGCGCAGTGGGTGGCTCCTGCTCCAGCACTCAGTTCTGCCTCTTCCCTCTCACCTCTCTTCAAAACGCAGGTCAGCTTTCAGCTGTTGTTTTTACATTACAAGTTATGTTAAGGAAGATGAAAGCTGCAAAGCAAAAGCAAAGCTAGAAAACAGCAAAGGAAGTCTGTCCCGCCGTGTTAATTCCTCTCTGTGTTTATGCTTTATGCACAGTCTGTAATTAACTGCCGATGATCTATTTTGGCTCCACTCAGGGAGTGACTGAGTCAATATTTAGGGGAGTCTGACCAGATCTCACTTAATATATGCCATGAAACTCCAGTGCTGAGTATAAAGTTACCAATTCTTGCGTGCTATAGAGCTGCTGCTCAGATCTGCCTGCTTCCCAAACTTTAAGGAGCATATTTACCTTCCCAGCCACATTTTTATGCACCTGAACAACCAAAGCAAATAAATTTGAGACCATTTCTTTGGGAAGCCACGCTGGGTACCAAGGAATCTGATTATTAGCCTATCAGGGCGAGGCCACAGTCCACAGGACAGCAGCAGACTGGGGTAGCTGCGAGGCTGCCTTCATCTCCTGCAAAGCTGAGGCTGTAACGACAGGCAGGAGCTGGTTCGTCCCTGGAGCAGGTCTGCCTTGGGCACTGGCACGGGCAGGACTCCTCTGGTGAAAAGAGTGCAGGAGTGTGGGAAGACAGACTGTGCCCCTGCATATGTGACGAACACGGGGAGTGAAGATGGAAGGAGTAGCAGGTATGCAGATGTTTTCCAGTATTTCAGTCATTTGACTGGAAGCTCAGTAAGCCAGAAAGGCTCAGCCCAGGTGATGAGACCTGGGATCTCCCAGAGACACATCAGGCTGTGCAGGGCGTAGTCTGGTGTTTAAATCCAGCCCTTGGCACTCCAGCACTGCCATCCTTGAGCGTCTCTTCGTTCTCGGGCCCCTGCTGTGCCCTTGGCTGAGCTCTGTGCCGGGCCGTGGTGTGGATGGCAGAGCACTCTGCCCTCTCTGTGCAGCTCTGCTCTATCCTCTGCAGTGCAAGGAGTGGCGGCGGGTGCTCCTACCCTTCCTTCTGCATCTCCTGTTGCTTTCACATCTTGACCATGTAAGCCCAAGGGTTTTTGTTGCTCTTCCAATCTTTACCGTCTTTTCCTCACTTCTAGTCTGTGCCCATCATCTCTCACTCCCGCTGGCTGCTGAAACAGGGGGAATTGCAGCAAATGAATGGTCCAAAGACATCACGAACACTTCGCACCAAGAAACTCTTCAGAGAAATCTACCTGTTCCTTTTCAATGATCTGCTGGTAATTTGTCGGCAAATTCCTGGGTAAGTGCAAAACCGGATAGTACACGAGGGCACTTCAATATTCCCGTTTGCCCCTGGGTTTATCTCAGCGGTGATGCTGTGCTCCCATCCTGTCCCCCAGGCACAGGGAGGGCATCCTGGCCTGACCTGTGCCCACCCCTTCCGGCAGTCACCTTGCCTTTGAGGGCTGTTGGCTCTTCATGGGTGGCACAGCTCTCACCAGCTGAAAGCTTATGGCAAACGGGACTTGAACAGATCCCAGGCCAGGTCTCCCAGCAGCGTAGGCGAGCATGTGTCCACCAGTTTCTGCAGAGAGGAATGAGTTACACATCAGCTGGGGGGCTGACCCAGGAGGCCGGTCTTTCTGTCAAGAAATAACTTTTGACTCATCACTGCCTGCTCAGATTTAGTCAGTTAAACTTCTAAGAAACCAGGCTAGAAAATCTGAGCAGCAGCTAGAAAATTCGAGCAGCAAGGAGGGGTATAAATTTAGGCCTGAGGCTAGCAGTTATATTTGACATGGTGTGACCTGCCTCAGGAGGAAGAGAATGTCACGGTGCTTAGGGCTAGGTCTTGTGCAGCTGGACACTGGTGAAACACAGCCACACAAGCAGACGGGTCCCAGAGAACAGCGCGTTCTTTGTGGCATTCGCTAGACTCTCCGGTAGGGAGCATCTCGCCAGCCCAACACTGCTAATAAACATGTCGCCGCAGTGTCTGTACGCCTGGAAATATTTTCCTTCTGTGGCAGCTTGTATCCAGAAAACACAGAGGCATTTTACAAACAGGAATGAATTAGGCCTCACAGTCCCCTTGGAGGGAGCACCGTCTGTGTTTTGTGCTTCGGGAGCTCGAGCAGAGCAAGCAGCTTGTTCTAGGCCATGCAGGATGCCTAAGGCAGAGCAAGGAGAGGGTTTCTTGCTTTGCAGTGGGTTTTCGTAGCTGCCCGCTCATCCCTTCCCACAACAGGACATCTTTTTTCCTCCTGCCATGCAGCAGGGCCGTGATCTCAGGACAGTTCTGGGTGGCTGAAGCCACAGTCTCCTGGGATAACTGCAGTTTTTCCTAATCTCCTCTCTAACCTCTCCCAGGGACAAGTACCAAGTCTTTGACTCGGCTCCCCGGGGGCTTCTTCGAGTAGAGGAGTTAGAAGACCAGGGGCAGAGTTTGGCCAATGTCTTCATCTTGAGGCTGCTGGAGAATGCAGATGACCGGGAGGCCAGCTACATGCTGAAGGCATCGTCCCAGTGAGTACAACAGTCACCCCACCAGCACTTCGCAGTGGGGGAAGGACAGCGCCCTGCCTCCATGGGGACCAGCTTTCTGGGCTTCCAGCGCCAGGCAGGCAGAGCTCCCACTGCTGCAGCTGGGCTGGCCCCGCACCGCTCTCCCGAGACTCCCTTCGGTCTCTCCTACGGGAAGGCACTAGCGAACCAGGCAGATTTCCCTCCTGTACAGTGTGTTTGTAGCATCTGGGGTGGAAGATGGGCACTTTGTATTGCGGGACAGAGGTCAGAAATCAGCCCTGGCACAGGCGCTGAACTGGTTTACAGCCTCCAGCACGTTCAG
>NW_010417748.1:0-3790 GCF_000710305.1 Buceros rhinoceros silvestris | reverse complement strand
GAGCAAGGAGGATGCGCGCTTTGCACGCTCCTGCAGCTCGGCTGGCTCACCCGCAAAGGATCGAGGCTGTGCCTGACCAGCCCTGTGAAGCAAAGCTGCTCCCGCTCATAGGCAGAGGTGGAGAAGAAGCCTCTACCTCAGCGCCTTCCACAGCCAATGCCAATCCTGCACAGCCTTTCTGCTGCTCGGGGCCTCCTTGTCTCCCTGGATACAGGTTTTTTTGGCTCACTGATTTTTCACTTCAGGCTCCAACAAGCTCAGACTGGGCAAACAATTCAGCTGAGCTTACACAGAGCTGATGGCTGTGAAGCTCAGGGCACAGTCTTCTCCCTGACCCAAGCCTTACCACGCCCACATTTTCCAGGTGCAGCATCTGTGCTGTTACAGGTGTACGTATCCCACCAGCTGAAGAGCTGCTGGAGATGATCCACACCCCCAGCTGGATGTTACTCTGCTGTCAGTAGGCCAGCGTTCGACATTCCTATCCCTAACGGAGCCCAGCCGCCGCTTGTTCGTGCGAAAAATAGAGAAGCCAGTCACGTTACGCGGGGCAAACGCACGACTGACGTCTGTGAGACTCCGCTGTGCAGAGAACGATAAACCAGGCCAGGGTTTGTCTCAGCTCAGGGGAGGCAACTGCAGTTCTGTGCTTCTGCATCCTGCCCCATCTTCAAGACAAGATAGCCACAACGAGCATGCGATCCAGCACGCATCTTGCCACCAATAGAGAAGCCAGTCACGTTACGCGGGGCAAACGCACGACTGACGTCTGTGAGACTCCGCTGTGCAGAGAACGATAAACCAGGCCAGGGTTTGTCTCAGCTCAGGGGAGGCAACTGCAGTTCTGTGCTTCTGCATCCTGCCCCATCTTCAAGACAAGATAGCCACAACGAGCATGCGATCCAGCACGCATCTTGCCACCAGCTCTTGTGCGCTGACAGGTGATGTAGTAGCTGCTGAAGCTGCTGTTGCAGAGCTGCACGGGTGACCGGGGCAGTACTGGGCACAAACTGGAAAAGTGAAGGATTAGAAGAGATAAGAGGGTGCCAAACAGAGACTGCTGCATCTGTCCAACAGCTCTTGCAGCACTACCTGGCTCTGAACTCATACGGCAACGATCACCTGCTTAGTGGCAGCCCGCAGCTAATGCCCTGGGTGGCTCTGCAGAGCTGGCAGTACCTTTGGACAGAGACGGTCACAGGGGCATGGGCCCCTCACAGGCTGAGAGGAGCTGGGGGCTGCAGGCAGGACCCAGAGAGCCCTGCAGGGAGCTGTGTGTCAGGCTAGCCTGCAGATAGGGTCACAAGCACAGCAGGACCCTGGGCTTGATCTCTGCGTGCTGCCCCCTCAGTGCAGAGGGCCCTCATCCTGCACCTCCTCGTGGCATGAGGGGCTGCGCTCGACCTGAAGCTGCAGGTGTTTCCTCTGGTCCTTGGCATCACACTTCAGCCCTGGCGCACAAGGTGCTCCCAGCCCTGCAGATCAGCCTGCCAGCGCTTGTCCTTCACGTCTCCCTTTTAGGCCTCTCTCCTCCCAGAAGACAGATGCTCCGGTGGCTTTAGATCTGTGTCAAGATCAGGCTTTAAAACTACTGTCTGAGAAGGTAGAAAGTTCTGGCTCCCTTGGGGCCAGGAGCACAGGCAGGAGCTGGAGCCCGTGAAAATGAACTGCCCAGTCTCTGCGTGCGGCTGAGGGAAGCCCTGATGGAACGCCAGGCCTGGGGCTTCTCCAGCACCAGTGAAATCTTCGCCCTCCTGCTGCAGGCCCAGGTTTTGCATTAGAGCAGGATGGATCTGGCAACATCACACGGATCTCTCATCTCATCCACTGGCAAGCGAGCAGTACCCTTGGTAGAGTGCAGCGTTCATCTGCAAGTGAATTAATCAGCTCTGCCCTTTAAATGTTCCTGCACAGCAGCTGTGGGAGGCAATGGTTCCTCCGAAAAACTGCTCCTGTTGAGCCAGCCCAGGAGCTGCCTGGGCTGCTTAGTGCTCAGAGGACGCCAGGCCCCTCACCCTGCTGCTGGCTCTCTGCAGCCATGCTGCTTCCCAAAGGGGGATGCTGCTGCTCGTGGGGACAGCCAGCCTGGTGGCCCTGTGGCAAGCCAGGCCTGAGCGGCAGGTCCCAGGGCACTGCAGCACATGTGACATCCCAACCGGTGTGCACTAGAGGGGGGCTCAGCATCACCCATGGGTCCAGGACCCTGGGGGTCAGGCTGTGAGAGGAGGGTTTGGGAGCCCAAGGCCGGCTAAGCAGGAGAGCTGAGGTGTCACGCTCACAGCCTCTGTTTGTCTCCTCTATCCAGGAGCGAAATGAAGCGTTGGATGATTTCGCTGGCCCCGAATCGGAGAACCAAGTTTGTTTCATTTACATCCAGACTTGTTGGTAAGAGGCACAGCACAGGAGCCAGGAGCTCTTCACCCTACCCCAGGGCACCTTATGCTGCCTTGATCTCGGTCCAGCCCCAGGCCTGAGACCTCTACCGAAGCAGAACCCTCCCCCTGGGCTTCCCTTACACTTCCCCCATCAACACCCACTTGTGTTTGGGACCAACCCTGACCTTGCTCCCCTCCCACCTGGGCTGCTCCCAGGCAGCACCATGGTGGTGATGTACCCAGCCCCCTTCCCCACAGCAATGCTTCCCCAGTCCCTGTGGCGGGGGCACCCCATGGCTTCCATGGGGTTTCTTTGCAGCTCAGATTGACCATTTGCAGAGCCCGTGGTGCTACACCCAGCTGAGCTGTGTTGTCTTGCAGCCAGCTCTGTCCCAGCCCATCCCTCACTCTCGCCCTGTTCCCTGGCAGACTGCCCGCAGATCCAGTGTGTCCACCCCTACGTGGCCCAAGAGCCAGACGAGCTGTCCTTGGAGCTGGCTGACGTCCTCAACATCCTGGACAAGACAGATGACGGTACAGGGGACGGGATAGGGCAAGATGGAAGGGTGGGCTTTGCTCTAGACAGCGGCTGCTGAGCAGACAGGAGGGGCCCTTTGGCCAGCGAGAGACCCTGGCATTGGCCTCACAGCCAAGGGAGCTCACAGCAGGAGGCAGTTACTGCCTCCTCCTAACCCACAGCAAATCCAGGCTGCCCTGAGCTGTGGCAACACTGGCACCGCCACCCTGGCACCAGCCGCGGGCCACAGAAGGGCTGGCACAACCACCCCAGACATAACCCAGAGCTGTTCCCACGTTGATGCTATTGCACAGCCACCTGGTCCTGGTCTCCGGGGCGCAGCTGTGCCTGGTGGACTTGGTCACGCTAGCTCTTTGCTGGGGACCACTCCTGTGGCGTCAGGGGCAGCAGAGGGCATGCAGTGGCAGCAGTGCCTGCTGTCTGCTGGCATCTCTTGAGCCAGCTGGCCAAACACAGTGATGCTCAGGCGAGCCGGGCCCCTTGGCTCGATTCACAAACTGGGTCCGCTCCAGCACGGGTCTCTGAGCAGTTTCCAGAACCCGCTGCCAGCTCCTTCCAGCACAACTGTCCCAGCCCAGGAGCAAAGGCCAGTCCTTCCCCATTTATACCTGTCTCTGCTCAGGCTGGATATTTGGGGAGCGCCTTCACGACCAGGAGAGGGGCTGGTTCCCCAGTTCTATTGGGGAGGAGATCCTGAACCCTAAAATCCGAGCCCAGAACTTGAAGGAGTGTTTCCGGGTGCACAAGTCGGATGACAGTCAGCGGAGGAAACTGGGCAGCAGAAACCGCCAATGACTGCTAGTGCTCCCGAGCGTCTGGAGCATCCCTGGGAGAGGGGCAGAGGACAGAGGCTGCCAGCTGGGAGGACGTGGTGGTC
>NW_010417747.1:0-2042 GCF_000710305.1 Buceros rhinoceros silvestris | reverse complement strand
ATCTCTTCCTTTTGCTGCATCTTTCTCCACCACCACCACCCCCCTCCATTGCAGAGAGCTGCAGCATTTGGCAGACCAAGAGAAGATCTCCCCGGCAGCCATCAAGAAGACTTTGTTGGATAAGGTGAAGCTGGAGTCCCCTTCTCTGTCCGTGGCATCTGCCAGCAAAGTCAGCCTGTTCTCCAGTAAGAGCCCCATCAGCAAGAAGAACTGACCGGGCTGCTGTGGGCTGGCGGTGCTGAACATCAGCCTCCTCCACGCCCTCTCTGTTCTGTCTGAGGGGAAAACGCTCCCTCTCCATGTTGGTGTCCCCGTGCCTGGCTCTGGGGTGCAGCCGCGGGGCACTGCCACGCTCTGGAAGAGGGTCCTTAACTTGTAGTGGGCTTGGTGTGAACTGTCCCTGGCATTGCTGTTCTCTTGGGCGGGGGTGATACCTCATCAAGGGCATCGTTTGACCCGAAGCCTTGTTTACCTCTAGGGCTCTGGCAGTGTTCATGGTGCAGAAATCATTTCTAATAGGATTTTTTTAAAGGGGTTTCAGAATGCCTTTTGGTTTCAAAGCTTGGAACCAGGCCTGGATCCTCTCGCCCCATCCTGCATCTGCTGTCAGAGCTTGTGTCTTGTCGCTGTCTGTATTAGCTAGAGCAGGTGCTGTCCCCAGATACAGTGCTGCACCCTGAAGCACCTCTTGGAAGGGACCAAAGTGCCTCTGCTCTGGCATGAACCTCTGGACCACACTCCTTTCCTCTCTTTGGCAGCCGCCCCTTCTCTCTGCTCTGTCTGGTTCGGGGAACCGTGAACTGCTCTCGCTGTCCCTCCTTTGCTGCTCGCCTGCGCTTGTGTGGCTGGGCAGGAGGAGTCTCCCTTTCCCTCTGCCTTTGACACCTCCTCGTGCTCTCCGTGGGCAGGACGGGCTCCCACAGGCCCATGGATGTGTTCCACTCTGCTCCCTGTATGTCTGCTCCTTTCTGTGATTTCTTTACAGCCACTGTCCCTGCTTGTCTCCCTGCCCTCCCTGCTGGTCTCCCAGAGCCCGAGTCCTGTCCCAAGCCAGAAAGCTGCGCAAGCATCGCAGGCTGCCCATTCCCCTTCTGCAGGGGGCGGTGGGACAGGCTGGAGGGGGTGGAAGGGATTTGGGCAGGTAACTCGTACTGTATTCTGGGATGAGTATGCTGGGAGAGTACTGCTAAAAGGAGGACTTATAAGATGGGCTTATGGTCTTCTGAGGAATCTTGGACACACCAGTGATGCAGGAAAAGGATTTTGGAATCGATGCAGAGGCTGCCAAAGGTGCTAGCAGTGGTAGAGTGCTTTTAGTGTTGGGTTTTCTGCTGGTAGCAGGGCATGACCTTATAGGCATGACAGACCATTATTCCTCTTCCCTCTTTACAAAATAAACCGCTTTGACAGGGAGCTCCAGCTACTCCCAGCTGTGTGGACTGGGTTCTCTTGCCTCTGGCAGTGGCTGTTGGGCCCTTGCTGCCTGCAGTGTGTGTGCTCAAGGTGTGCTGCAACCTGTCTGTGAGGCCAGTTAGTTGGTGTGGGACTGGGAAGCGTGTCAGCCTGTTTGTCCTCGTCACCAGGGTTCCTGAGCAACCACACAAAAGATCCTGTAGGGCCCTGTGCCCTGCTGCCCAGTTTTCAGACACTTTGGAGGAGGAGGAAAGCTGCCTGGCTGATGGCCGACAGCAAGAATTTGGTGCGTCAATCCTTCTCAGAGTGTCGAGCAGTTCTGCCACTGCACACAGAAGTCCACGGTGCTGCGTGTTCCTCCATTTCCCTCTCAGAAGCTGTGGGGTATTTCCCACACAGGCCAAGCTGGAAGGCAGGAGGCTTAAGGACTGGCTGAGGCGAGATGAAGGGGAGCACTGCAGAAAGTTTCCACTTGCCTGATAAAGCACGATGCAGAATACAAGGTGGCATGGCTGAGCTGGAGCCCCTCCGCAGGGAGACGTGGGGACTGCCCCAGCGCACCCCGGGAGAGGCGGAGCTCCAGCTGACCTTCCTAGGTGCCGGCAGACCTGTGACGGAGCTGCCTGCCG
>NW_010417746.1:0-1152 GCF_000710305.1 Buceros rhinoceros silvestris | reverse complement strand
CGTGACAGCCCAGGGCACGGCGACCCCGTGCACCCACGGCACGGCCAGCACATGCACATGTGCACGCACACGCGGGCACACGCACACCTCATGAACACCCCAATCACAAACAGCCGCAGCACAAACGTGCACGTGCACACTGCGGGCACACGCCACAGACACACGTGCACACGCACAGCACATGCCACAGACACACACTCACACGCCACAGACACACGCTCACGTGCATACGCCACAGATGCAGGCTCACGTGTACAGCACATGCCACAGACGCGCGTGCACACGCACAGCACATGCTGCAGACACACAGCTGTACACGCACAGCACACGCCACAGACACGCTTGCACACGCACAGCACATGCTACAGACACGTGTGTACATGCCCAGTACATGCCACAGACACACACTCACACACCGCAGACACGTGCACATGCTCACATGGAGAACATGCCACTGACACATGTGCACACACCACAAACACAGGCTCACACAGATGGCACACACTAGACACACACAGCACATGCTGCAGACACACAGCTGCACACGCACAGCACACACCACAGACACACGCTCACGTGCACAACACGCCATAGACACATCTTCACCTGCTCTGGGCAGCTGCTGTGCAGTGACACTTGGATGCACACACATGTGCCTTGGCTCGCGCACACGCCAACACACGCCGAGCCGCAACACGCACGGTCCCCCCTCTCCACGCTGCTCACAGTGGCAGGGCACAGACACCCGGATGCCAGCACACACCATCGCACACGCAGCGCTGTCACACATACAGCACCATCACACACGCAGCGCTGTCACACATACAGCACCATCACACACGCAGCACTGTCACACATGTAGCACCATCGCATGCACAGCATGGTCACACATGCAGCATCATCACACATGTAACACCATCACACATGTTGCACTGTCACATGCACAGCATTGTCACACGTAGCACTGTCACACATGCAGCATCGTCACACATGTAACACCGTCGCATGCGTAGCACCATCACACAGGTAGCACCATCACACATGTGGCACTGTCACATGCATAGGACCGTCACATGTGCAGCACTTTCACACGTGTAGCACTGTCACACGTGCAGCAATGTCACACGCGTGTCCCCGGCTGCGTGCACCCCC
>NW_010417745.1:0-879 GCF_000710305.1 Buceros rhinoceros silvestris | reverse complement strand
GACTCACAAAATGCCATCTCCAGGCCCCAGCAGGAGGTCCCTTCTGTTGGTGGCGTTGCTCCTCCATCAGCCCGCTTCTGGTTTTTCGGAGAGCGAAGGCATCCTCCGCAGTTCCAAGAACCTCTCACTGAGCTCTCCCTCTCGCTTTGCTTTGCCGGGCCCCCTCGAACAAGCGCACTTGGTGCCACACTCCGTGGGTGCGCAGCGAGCTGTGGGGCAGCCTCGCATCCTGCTGATGCCAAACCCATCAGGCTGTCCCTGCCTCCCGTGCTTTTACCAAACGTTTTCTGTAGATCAGTGACAAAGCTGCTAGGTCAGAGGTAGATGATGTCGAAAGTTCTTGCTCCAAGAGTGGGATCCAGTTTCGCGGGTCGGTTCTTTCTAAATTCTGCAACAAGTTCCCCGACTCCTTTGATCCCGCTACTGAACTCGGTCCTTGCTTCTTCGTCCCATCTTTACACTCATGCTTGATGTCAACATTTTTCCTGAAAAAGGGGACAGAGGATTTGGTTGAAGACAATCGCAAACGACTCAAAACCGGAATCCTCCTGTCCGCCTCCTGCCCTCCCTCCTGCCACTCTTTTCGTGTTCCCGAGGCTGCAGACTGCTCTGCTTCGATGCCCCTTCGGAAGGCACCAGGCTGGTGGTGGTTCTGTGATCGCCCCGTTATTCACGGGGAGTTCTTCTCCCCGTGACCCAGCTACTCAACCCCTTCCCCAAGGTCCTTCCTCTCCAGCCTCTTCAGTCACTTAAAGAAGACTTTGGTTCGGGGATATTCCCCCCAAAGCCTGAACCGCGGCAAAACCACGCTCCTCCTCCTACTGCCACCCAACGCGCAGGACGGCCGAGGGCCATCTCCTACCTCCTTCTAGGCAGCAG
>NW_010417744.1:0-5099 GCF_000710305.1 Buceros rhinoceros silvestris | reverse complement strand
GAAACAGCTCCCCTTTTCAACCTGCGACACCTGTGAATAAAGCCAGCCGGGTCAGAACCAAAGAAATGCTCCTTCACCTCACGCAGTACAGCAACAGAACTCCTTGCCGTGGGCAGGTATCCATGAATTCAACAGCTGTTTTTTCATCATCAAAGAACATCAGTCGAGAGCTATTAAATATTCAGACGCCGCCTCTACCTGGGGAAGGCACTAAACCACAAGTTGCTGCAGGCATAGTTTTATATACAATTACCTCTCTGGCTTTCAATTTTTACAGCCTGCTTTGGTATTTTCAGAGGAGTTTGAGGAGAGAACTATGGATTTTTTTTAAGTAAGATTGATTTGGTAAAAATTAGTAAGGAAGCACTTTGTCCCTAGCATTTTGATTATATGTTTAAAAAGATAATTAACCTCTGAATAAAAGGCATGTTCAGTAGATATTCAAACACTTAACCTTCCTCTTCACTGCTAAAGGAAAACATACCACAGCAGATCGAACAGCCAGAGAGACAAGGCCGCTGCTGCAGGACATCCCCAGGTCCCAGCAGGAGAGTGGGGGGGGCACATTCGCAGGGGGCACAAGCACAGAGAGTATACCTACACTGCAGAAGACATTCACACACACAGGGATAGCACCTGCATCCTCGTCCTGCTTCTCTGGCTAGGCAGGACGGAAGCCCACTTGCAGGAACATACATATGGGTGTACAAGGAGGAGCCCTCCAGCAGCTGAAGCAGTCCGGCAGCTGGAGCCTGAGTTCCAGTCTTGCCATCCCATCTGCAGGCATATGAGTCCTGTGTCTCCAGCTGCCAGTATAGATGGTCACAGGTCAACAACCAGGGCTCCCTGGGACCCCACCACATTCCTGCCCCTATAGACGCAGGTGCTCTCACATCCAGAGGTGCCCATAGGGACCCATAAAATCCCCTTGCTCCCAGGCCACTTCACTGGCTCATCCAGGTTGATCTTTGCTGGCCATCAGGCACTCCCACACCTGCGGCTGCTCCAGTCAATGCCCCACAGACACAGGGACTCTCCGCCCTGCTGCTGCACTCACACTGACCAGCGAGCCCTCACCCAGGACAGAGCCAGGATGGAATTCAACAAGAAGGACAGCACTGGTCAGGCACAGGGCACAGCCAGGCAAGTGCAGTGACCAGCCAAGTGCAGTGACCAGCCAAGTGCCTGCACAGGACCGGCCCTTTTTCACCAACTTACCCCTCTGTGTTTCCACACTGATTCCTCCCCAAATTGCCTGAACTACCCTAAACATCCCTAACAAGTCCTGTGGGATCCCCAAACTGGTTTTCCCTGCAGCTCATGTGTCCCAGCAGCAACCTTCTTAGCACAACTCCAGGCAGAGGCTCCATTAAGACTGTCCTGGCAGGCGCCTGGATGGGGTACTTCTCTCTTGACTTGAGTTCCCACCTGTGCCCCTGTGCTCCTCTGGGCTGCAATAGGCTGGCTCCAGTGAGGGGATTGGGAGCAGCCCCACTGGGTGTCATTTGGGCTCCCGCTCCTGCTACTGCCTCCCCAAGCTTCCCTGGGGATTGTGCAGAGGAACTCAATCACATAACCCATCATTCATGGTGGCACATCGTGAAATACTCATATATCCGGCTGAAGATAAGGCTTAAATTTCTTGAATGAAGCCTTCCATATAAAGAAAGCATCCTGATTAAAAATACCTAATTGGGAAGGTGATGTGCCAGTGTTTTGAAATTCTAGGAAAAAAGACCTCTAATTCACATTTACGCAGCCTGTTTATTCATTTCCCATTAGCTACTAACTACTAACCTATCTGCCAAATCCGACCAGATTTAAAAAGGAGAAGATAGATCACAGACTGGTTTGGGTGGAAGGGACCTTCAAAGCTCACCCAGCCCAACCCTCTGCAGGGAGCAGGGACATCTGCAACCAGAGCAGGTTGCTCAGAGACCCAAGGGCCAACCTGACCTGTAGTGGTGCCATGGATGGGGCTTCTCCCACCTCTCGGAGAAACCTCTGCCAGGGTCTCACCACCCTCAGTGTCAACAGTTTCTACTTTCTCGCTGGTCTGAAACTCCCTCTTTTAGTTTAACCCATCACCCCTTTCCTGTCACAAGAGCCCCTGATAAAATGTCTGTCCCATCTTTCTGAGAGGGCCCTTTAAGTGATGAAAGGCCACAGTAAGGAAATTAAGATATTGAATTCCCACATTTTTTGTTGGAGTCTGGTCACAGAAGAAGCCAAATTTATAAGGATCTCTTCTCAGAGGGTCATGATCAATTCCTTCATTCTCTTAAACAACAGAAACCACCCCAAAGCTTCCACTGACCAGTGTGCATGCACAGCCACGAATGAGGCACTGGCACAGCCCCCTGCCTGGCATGGCAGGTATACAAGGCACACTGGCAACAGTCACGCTGCAGGACAAGGGATACTGCAGATTCTTTCATGGGAATTCGGGTTTTATCAGCAAGTATTTCTGCTACTTGCAATGGGAAGAGTTTCTTCATAAGGTCTCTTTCTATTTCTGGAATGATCAGCATAGATACTACTATGCAGACTTACAGCCCCTTTTCCACAAATCCTTCTGCTCTAACACTTCAGCTGCGGCAAGATGGGACAAGGCAAGTATTTAAGCACATTAAGTGCATTCAGTACATTTAAGTACTAAAACTACTGCAGAATCAAAAACTTTTGCTACTTTGAAAAAAAAAAAATTAAAGTTCACTCACTATAAATAGTCTGAAAAATAAGAACTCTGAATAATGATCTGTTTGAAATGAACTCCGAATAATGATCTATTATTACTACATCCAATACAAAAGGACACAGTTCAGATCGCACTGCAATCCTGAGCAGCTGGCAAGAAATCAAACATACATACTCAAAAACCCCAAATAATCAAATGTAACTCCAAATCTCCCCTAAAGCAGCTTTTAAAAAGTTTGTGAAGTAATTGATTTTGTTACTAAAACCAACCACAACGGCTGCCTCAACTACACCATTCAGTGGAACAATATCAGAAGAAATCTCACATGAAAATACACTACTGAAAACTTCGGACCAGGTGCTTGTTTTTTCCTTATCAGATACAAAATGGACAATGTATCCCTTCCACCTCAAGCCCCATTCTCAACAACGTGCGCTTAGATGTGTTTGGTACTCCAGGTACAGAGCCTGCAGGGGTCCCTGGCACACAGCCAAAGCCCAAGAGCATTAATAACTGTTTGCCTCTAGCTTAAATGACATTATACAAAGCGTTACAATACACTTGTACTGTGCTTAACCACTGAGCTTGAAATAAAACATTACATCTCATAAAAAGCTCCCCTGAAGTCTGAATCACAAACACAAATCTGCAGAGGAGTCAGTGATACCCACGTTATGTTAGAAACATTTTCTCCTGTCAGTTATGCTGGTTTTTAACAAGTTGGCAGGAAGAAATGGAACTCTTTACTTTTTTTGACACCTTCAGCAAATTTTGTCACTTTGGAACGCAGAGGGCGTGGGTTCTCTGCTCTGAGTGTTTTCAAACTGATCATATGGTGGAATTCTCATTAACAGCAGTTAAAATGGTTTCTGGATTTGCCCCATACAACTGAAGAAGACTCCAGTGTTAAATCGCTTTTGTGTATGTGACAACTGGCAAGTGCCAGCCGTGACAGGCATTTTGTGTGTGTCTGACAAGTACCTGCAGCCAGTGACTTGACTGACAGCATGACAGATCTCATAGCATCTCGTTGGAGGGTGTCTCAGTCAGGTTTTATACACAGCTCAGCTCTTTTGGTTTATCTCCCTGCTGTCAGGGAGGATGAGTTACAACTTGTCTAAGAATCAGAGAGGATAAACTGCACTGCAGGCGCTGCTGCAGGTTGCTCAGCCCTCCAGAGAAGAGATTAGCATGTGGCTTTGTACCTTCTCATCACTGCAAAGGTACCGGTCCAAGCTGTGGCAACGCCAGCTCACTAAGGAACAGTAACAGCACAGCTTTCCTGTCGCAAAGAGCAGCTCTCAAAGGAGCCACAGAAAGCTCCCTGAAAAAACGGTAGATTTTTCTCAGACACTCTCAGGTATCTGAAGAAACAGACACCACTTGTGACACAGGCATCCTCCTGCTCCCCGACAGTTCCATTTGCCTCCTCCCAGCCTTGTGACCCATCTCTCAGTCTCCTGACCCTGCAGCACACCCTGACACTTCACACAGGAGGGGACTGAAACACAATGCTCTTGCATTCTGATGTGCCACCCCAGTTTGTCACCAGGGGGTTCATTTCTGTGTTGCAATTCCACTCTTTAACACACCTGTAACTACTGTATATTCTGAACAGACCGAACAGTTTCCTGAAATTCCTTAAATTCCTGGGTAACCTCTTACTGTCTGGCCTTCAAGGTCAGTTCCACCGCTTTCACAGGCATCAGTCTCTCTCAAAAGGGTTGACGTTTGCTTTCCTGATCCACTCAGAGAAGGACAATGCTTTGTAAGAAATTTTCTGTCTCAGTAAGAATCCTCTCCGGCAACCTGTTCCAATGTCTCGTCACCCTCTCAGTGAAGAATTTCTCCCTAATATCTAACCTAAACCTCTGCTTTTTCAGTTTGAAACCATCACTTGTCTTAATCACCACTTCTTTTAGTTTAAAACCAGGATCACTCGTCCTTTCACAAAGAGAGTGCCCCACCTCTCCATCTCCTGCCGAAAAGTTCCTCCCCAGCTCTCGGACAGGCCCCTTGCAGCACTGACAGGCTGCACTAAGGTCTCCCCGCAGCCTTCTCTGCTCCAGGCTGAACAGCCCCAACTGTCTCAGCCTGTCCTCCTACCAGAGGTGCTCCACCCCCTGATATCCACGTTTCATGCCCCTCTCAAGAGTAATGATAGCGTCTACACTTCATTCTTGCACCATTAATAGTTAAAAATACACCTACTTATTTATTTTTGTGTCTCACACAAGCACCACAGCACTCACAGCAAGGGGGCCCTCCAGAGACCTCTCCTCAAACGCAGCGTCTCGCACTCAGCGACGCAGCTTTGTGCTGGACCAGGTCAGAGCCAAACACCTTCCGCAGAATCCCGAGGCAGAGGACCGGCGTCAGCGTCGTCCCGCCGGATCCGGGC
>NW_010417743.1:4366-8655 GCF_000710305.1 Buceros rhinoceros silvestris | reverse complement strand
TCTCTTCCAACCAGACGATTCTATGATTCTAAGCCTGACCTTATAGGCCAGGCCAGAGTTTGGGAAGAAAGGGGGGCGGGGGAGAGGCAAACCTCTCCCTAGTGAGCTCCCAGCAACAGCAGAGGCTCCCAGAGAAAGGCCCAGCATTTGCCAGCAAGGGATAGATGGCACAGAGCAAAGCCCAAGCTGACGTTCATTTGCTTGCTGTTCATTATGTACAAGAACAGCTCCATCTGCTTTACTGCACCCTTCAAAAGGCTGTAGCTGCTAGGTGGATGGCAGCCTGCTCACCATCCTCCTTGCTGGGGAGCACGGCGAGGCAGGCTGCCCCTCTGTCAAGAGCACCCATGCTCAAGGGGCCAGGGTGCAGTGCAGGCAGGGATGGACCTGCCGGGGCAATGTGACCAGAAAATGGCTGAGAAAAGCAGAGCACTCTCCTCTCACAGTCGGGTGATCTGGGGTTCCATTGCAGGCCGAGCGCTGGCATTGCCAGGGAGGAGGAGACTGCAGAGTCAGGAGGGTAGTGAGATTTCACCCGTGCTCAGGAGAACACCAGTTATCCCGGTTGCAAGCAGAGCATCGCCCAAGCTGGATGGCGCCTACTGACACGCAGCCCTCGGCAGCCTGGCTGCTCCAGTTGCCGTGGCAGGAGGAGGAAACCCACAGCCCTGCAACTTTGCAGGACACAGAGGTGCTGCTTCTAAGCTCCTTTCCTCTAAAAGGGTCATTCCCCAGACTGAGGGAAACCACGCTGGTGTCAAAGCACTAAGTAAGATTGAGATCCGGTCCCTGAAGAAGTTTGTTTGCTGATTTCAGAGCTGGGTGGCTTCAAACAAGGTGACACGACAACCTTAGAAAAGGCACCTTGAAGTTGCCACCAAATGCAACGAAGCTGCAAGCTGTGGGACCGTTCACTGAACATGGGCACATCTCACATGGTTTTAGGAATCCCAGTATTAGACCAATCACTTATCCCAACCCACCAGTGATCACTGCCATTCTCTCCCACATACACAGCCAGCCTGAGTGGTCGGTAAAGCCTCAGTGCAGCCCTGGGGAATCAAGTGCTAGAGAACTTCATACACACACACACACGTGTGTGCGTGTGTGTATATATACACACACCCCCCCCCATAACTGTGAAACACCCCATCTGTTCACGTTACAACACTTCAAACACATGCAATTAACTGAACTGAAATGGCAGAAGGATCTGGATCAGTCAGTCTTTTTCCCCGACTCCCACAACTTCCACCTTCCTCTCACCCTAACATATGGAATGCCATATGAATTACTGAATGGATCGTGCTAAAACTGGAGCCTGTAAGATCTATTTTTAATACAGATTACAGGGGGATATTGTCAGTCCATGGTGCAGCATTGTTTGCCTTATAAGCTTGGTCTGTCACTACTTCTGGCAAGCCCCACTTCCAGCACTGACAACTAATCTCCAAACGCTTAAATATTTTTCCTCAGTGCTCTGAAATACATCTCAGTCTCCTTCTCAGTTCCTTGCAGGAATAGCAGGTCAGGTGAGGGTTAGTGCCCTGCAGTTTTTCCAGCCTGGTGCTGTTCTTCTAGAGGAGCCATGAGATGCCTAACGAGGATGCCCAGTTTTGACTGTCAAAGCTACCAAGGTATTTATTAACCAAACATGCAAGGCTGTTAACCTGAGCTTTTGCAAAATGCCATTGAGATACCCGTCAATTGTGTGCTGCCCCAAGAAACGGCTAAAGAACAGTCTGTGGTTTTTCGTCATCTGGTACAAACTGGGAGGGCACAGTTTTCTCACTACCTCACTGAAAGCCCCTCCACCCTGAGGAGCCCCAGCAAACACCACAGTCAAAGTCTTAACAGGACAAATAATTGGAGCAACCTAGTTTGTTTATACGCTAATAATTAAATTCTGAAGCAAAGCTAGAGATGGTCACAGTAGAAATCCATCAATGGACAGACATAAAAATACAAGATCTCTTTACAAGGCCACAGTAAGCTCTACCAGGCATTTTAAAGCCAAGGCAGGTCAGGTCACCCAGGTTATTATTAGCTCTGAGCAGATACACATCAGTGTTAGCATACATTACCTGAAATCACAATGGTTACCCAGAACTGTGTTTGCTCCTACCTTTCATAATCAGTTAAGCCATCACCAGTCTCATCTCTACAGCCAAACGCCCCATCAGCAATACAGACTCAATTCACACCCAGTGTCAGCTAAAAGGCTTCAGCTGAGGTCACAGAGAATTAGAGGGAACACATGGCAAAAGGAAGTGATTTCTGGACAGTAAGTCCTCCTTTCCTTATGGTCTATACAGGCTCTTCGGAACTGGGCTCCACTGGAAGCGTCTTCTTCCACAACGAATTTAGCAATTCAAAGAAAAGCAACTCACACAAATTCAATATACAGAGGACCACGTGGATGGATGCACAGTCTCTGATTCCAGAAATGATGCTCACATTTGCGTATTAGATTTTACCTGAGGAAATGCAGGTGCTGCCGAGGCAAAATAGGAAGCTGGGACCAGTCCAGCATTTCCAGCTCTGGCTGGAGACGAACAAGCCAGTGGTTCACAGAGTTCCCAGCAGTTCGGGAAGGGAAGCTGGGTGCACTGAAGCAGCTTCAAAGGTGTTTAACAAAGCAGAAACTGGAACTGATGTGTCATAAAACACTATCAATTATTATGAAACCATTACTTCGTTTTAATATACCATAAATCTAAGTCTGCCTCTTCAGGGTACCTCCATTTCATCAGCAGAGGCCGCTTCGAACCTCACACTTAAAAGGTTCTCACATATTTCCATTTCCCTCAATGAAAAAGAAAATTTCCAATCATTCCTTCACGGTTACTTTCTGCAGGACTCAAACTCCAGAAATGCTCTCACACCGTTCCCTGCGACACTGAAATTTGTTGGCAAGGCTGTGCCTTTTTCTTGCATATCTGCAGCAGATTAGGCTTTCCTCTTTTACATTCAAACTCTTTCCTCTCCACCACTAGGTACTATAGACATCTTACTTCACATTCCCTGATGACATACCCACAGATCTGAAGCACTTCAAAAGAGGACCGGGGTCTGACATAGATTAGGTATCCACATAAAGGAACAGAGAGACGCTGTGCTCTCACTAAAGCTCTTACAGGACTGGCACACATTAAAAAGCCCTCTCCAGAGGAGGTAGCAAGCGTGGTCAATGTGGCCAAGCTCAATGGGGAAGAAGGCCCAAGCTAAAGATACAACCACCAGGAAAAGCCAGCAAGAAATTAAACCCTCAAGAAGCAGCAGGGCTTGGGAGGGGCAGCATGCTTGAGATGGAGCCTGAGGAGAGAGAGACCCCGGGCTCTGCGGCCAAGGCACTGTCCTCACTCGGAGCAGCACCTCACATTGCAGCCGAGCCCTCGTCTGGGAAGCTGAAGCTCCCCCAGCCCGTATGTTCCTCTGGCTGACAAAGCGTGACACGCTGTGCCTTCACTTCAGCGGTGGGAAGAGGGAGAGGGGGCAAATGAATTCAGAAGCTCTTGGCAGAATATGAGTAACAGTATAAAGGCAGAAGTTACACAGAGCAGGCCTGGGCTGCCAAGTGAAGTCACAAGCGGCTTAGTTCAAGATTTGAGTCTTTTTTTCATTTTTATTATTGTTGTTATTATTATTAGCACTTGGCAAAGGGAGCCAGGAAATACCTTGCTGGTGATGTCTGCTTCTCCCAGCACGAGCCAGTTTGGAATGCTGAATGGCTTAACCTGAGAAAGGGACAACCACGCTATTTCCGAGCCCTCGACTTCTACTGCCATTTATTTCAGCAGCATTACAAAAATTTTATTTTTGTTTTTATTTTATAAGGAGTTATTACATGGTGAGGACAAATCTTCCCAAGAACATTCACTTTGCTCCTCCTATATTAACTGGACGCTGTCCCAGGGAGGGGGGGAATTTCCAAACATACGCGCTGATGAAAGCTGGGTTAAATCTAACAGGAAAAAGCCTCTGTTCACTTAAAAGCCTTATAAAGAAAAGAATCCTGAAAGAATGCCATCTTTCAGATATGGAAACACAAAACCAGAATTCCCTGGTTCATCTGAAAAGTGAAATACACGGTCCCACTGCGGGATATAAATAACTCCCAGTCAGGCCAATGTGAATGGCTTGCTCCCTGCAGCAGCTGAGTGTATGGTCCAACAGCGCTCCTAATTTTCATGGAACCTGTTTTTAACTTCTGGGCAAAGAGAAGTTGTTTAAGCTTAAGGAAGCTAAAAAATTATGTATGGTACTTACCAAAAAGAAGGCCCGGTTCA
>NW_010417743.1:440-4292 GCF_000710305.1 Buceros rhinoceros silvestris | reverse complement strand
GGTTCAGCAATATATAGAGCAGCAAAACCGTCGAGCACTAAGCGAGCCACCTACAAACCTCTTCCTTGAAGTGAAAGCCAAAAATACAGCTCTCTTCTCTGACAGAACATCCCCCTCCATCTGCTTGCTGCTTCAGGTCAGATTAAATACTGCAGCTTCCTAGAAAGCTAAACCATCTTTACCTAAAGGGACCCTCAAAACACTGACATGTGACTCTCGTTGGCTTTCTTCCTCCTCTCCAGGGTTGTTGCTACAGAGAGTCCTGCGCCACTACTGAGACGCTCATCGCACTGCGTGAGGCAGAGCTTCCTCACACCAGGCTGTTGTGCCAACTGCTCTGTCTTCATCATGTTATCGAAAAGCAGTTGGATGTTTCTCCTGGGTGGACCCCAGGACCAGATTTCTCTACTTCTGCAAGCTGAGCGGTTTTCAGAAGCTGCTGGTAGAAGTAAGCTCTACACTTGTGTTTCCACAACAGGGTCCCACGTGCACAATCACACAAAAAGCAGGATTTTGTACTCTCATGAGCATAAAGTTTCTAGGGTCAAGCAACCTTTAATCCAATTGATGCCAATGTCATGAATCAACACAACAAATATTTAGATAAATACAGTTACTGTGGAAGTTTCACTCACATGCTGTTGGAAAACCAGGACTCCCGAGTGCTTTGCTTGAAAGCACAGGATTTCTGCCGTCTCAAATGATGGAAAGCCTCTACAGCTGCTTGTACCGGTTACTGTTTACCCAGTCTGGGTGGGACACCTGCACTCGCCACCCAGCACACTGCACTCATAACTTTCTACAAGCCAACATTCAATTTAACTCACTCATCTGTGCCTGTCCTCATCTGCAAAGGCTCACGTTACCTCTCCTTTCTAACTACTAGTAAAAGCTGATGGCTGTTTACATCGCTGCTTAGAAGACTGTTTCGTAACGAACGAGCTCCTTCAAGAAAAGCATCAGCGTAATACCTGTGACTTTTAATGCATAACTAACCTTACTGGAAACCCTCCTGACTTAACTAAAACTGTAGCAGATGCAAGAAATAAAACCCGGGGTTAAAAACCACAAAATACCCTTCTTGAGGAAGACAGATGACAGTGTTTCTTAAACACCTTGTATAAACAGCTGCTCCAGAAGCAGCTCTTACGCATGCGTGTTTAAGGAACCACCATTATTTCAGAGACGGCATTACGTGCTTTACGAGGCCACATGCCCCAATTGGCTCCATTCTAATGTGGAGATGGTTTCTTGTTTGTCATGTTTCTTGTGGGTCTTGTTTGGTTTTTTACAAACCGCACAACATTTCATTCTCATACCACCATAAATTCTTGACAGAAACACAGCTCTGGTAACAAGCCATTTATACGTTGTGATTTCACATCTCACCTGCTCATTTTCTTATAGCCGTGGCTGACAGAAACCCCAGGAGTAGGCTCTGCATGGAAACAGGAATTTCTAGATTTATAGGCATTACTAAACCAAATGAGAAGCCAGTGAACAGACCAAGGGAATCTGATGAGTCACGTCTACCATGTCGCACCTATCTCCTGTGGTTAGAGGAAAGATAAAACTGAAATCGCAACACCTACCCAGATCTTCAAGAAAAAAAAACAGTAGCCAGGCTGTCCGGGGTTCAGCACAAGCTGGCTGATGACACCAAGAACCCCTCAAAGCACACAGTCACAAACTGAAGTCAAGCCCACCAAACTACTCAGGACTGCTTGCTAAATAAACATGAACCATTTTGTTGTAGCAGCCTTTTCTCATAAAGCACTTGCGTGTGACAGTTGTGCCACTGCACCAGCATCAGAGAGCTCCCCCAGCTTGCCCACCCCAGGAGACACATGCTTCCTCTCACTCACAGAGGATAAGGCTTGCTCTTGAAGCCCAGACTCACAAGCACCAACGCTCATAGTGACGCTGCCGCAGCCATACACGCATGCACCGGCGATGCTTTTAGCCCAAGAGAGACACCACCAAAAGCAGCACGCTGAAGCGTCCTTGTGATTCCCCCGCCATCTCCCCAGAGCCCTGCACAGGATCAGCAGAAGTCTGGGAGAAATTCACACCGAAACAGCAAACTAATACAGAACACAAAGTGACTTGCCTAAGTAGTCGCGACATTGTCACACAGCCCATTTACTGTTAAAATCATCATTCCTTTACCTCGGTAGCGGAGTGAGGAATAAACAAACCCTGGTAGCCTGGCACAAAGCTCCTAGTGCTCAAACCCGGGTGGGCTTGCTTTATGGCAAAAGCATCGCACCCACATTAGAGAAAGACGAGTGTCTCGATGACAGCTGAGTGTTCCTCCATTGCCAGGCCCACCAGAGCTGGGGCCAGGCTGCAGGACGAGCAGCAGGACAGCCAGAGTACACGGCAGGACAGGGTGGTACAAAGCACCACATCTCGCCCTGAACTGAATGCGGTTCCGCCCTTCTTCAGCTCTTCCCTCTGCACCTCCCATTGTCCCTCTAAGCTGATAAACTCCAGTTTGACAGAACTGCAAGGAAATGCAAGGACGCAGACATGTTATTCACAATCCAGAAAATCTGTCTTCTGAATCAGAGGCAGTCGAAGGCTCAATTCTCCAAAGCAACTTGGTCTGAGTACTTGATATGGCCAAGGATAAAGCTGACAGGGCAGAAAAAAAAGCTCAGTTTCAAGCTATGTGTGATTCAAGCAAAGTTGCTGAGCCACTGAACCAAACACAACTGCAGACGGAACTTCTGAACACTACAAGACGCTTTTTGTGCACTAGCAGCATGCCCCTCCTCACCTGCGTCTCACAGCTGCAGCTCAGGTCAGCAGAGCCGACAACGCCAGTGCAGCCCCCTGCGAACAGCACAGAGCGACAGCCAATCCTCTGCGACCATGATGTGGAGCTTGTTCCCACTGTGCTGCAGCAGTAAAACAAATCCTGCCTGAACAAAGCAAGACCTTACAGAAAGACCAGACTAACAGGAATTAAGTTCAGACAATACCAGAAAGAGATGATAAAAGTATTCTATTCACACATGCACAAGATTACTATGCACAACAGAGAATGCGTGCAGCAGATAGGAGATTTCTTTCAATAACTACCTAGATTTTTAGTGCTCTGATAGACCTGTTTCTCCTATCTGTAAGGAATCTAAAGCAAAGCAACACGAGCACTAGTGTGTGTACACACTACAGCAAGGGAACTGGGAAACGAGCTCTAACTTCTGGTTAACCAACTTTCTTCACCCATCCAATGACAAATTTGCAGGTTTGGCAGCTGCTTCTCCCCTCCATTATCTCGATTTTCAATTTAATACACCATCATTTCATCCTGCCACATTCTCTTTGAGCAAATATCCTGCTGCTAGGGGCAGCAAAGAGCCCTTCTGCTAGATCTTAACCTTCCATCTTCTGTGATGTGCAATGCACCATGGGGTGCATATTGCGGCACTGCAGAAGTTTTAACTCAGAAGTAATCCCATGAACAGCTTCTGGGCACTAGCTGGGTCATTTGGTGAGGAAAAGCATAAGAAAAACAACAGACAGGCCATAAAAAGACCCATCGTTTCTTCAAGCAGCGGGGTGCTGTGAGATGACAAAGTCTTGTCTCCCTTGCGATGCCTGTCTGCAGCAAAAGGGCCAGAGGCAGCTCTGGCCTGACTTCTCCCCAGCAGGCAGCAGCAGGGCTACGCCAGCACAGATCTGGCAGAGCACAGAGGCACTCTGGCTGCTGGGGAAGAACCACCACGTTGTTCTCCCAAGGCCACCCCAGGCGCTGCAAGATCTCTGTAAGGGATCCCAGTCACAGTCACATTAAAAGGCGCCGTCTGTCCCCGCACCCTCAGCCCTGCCGTAGCGAGACTGCTG
>NW_010417743.1:0-322 GCF_000710305.1 Buceros rhinoceros silvestris | reverse complement strand
GGCACTTCCCAAGCGGGACAGAGAAGCCATTTAACCTGCTGGTGTCCCATCCAATCTTCCTCCCAGCAAAGAGTTTAATGAGGGCTGTTTTCAAGCAGGGTTAGGAGCAAAACAATTATCTTTTTTACTTGTATGAACACATAATGAAAGTAATTGAGCAGCATACAGTGGGGTGGGCAGGAGGGAAGGAGAATGCGTGGCCTTTTTCCTCTGAACCTTAGAAGTGCTGGGGCAAATACTTACATTCAAGGGATACACGGCATCTCCACCAGAAAAATATGAAAAGAAAGGGCAAGAATAAAAACATCCACAAAACCTTCCA
>NW_010417742.1:10274-11969 GCF_000710305.1 Buceros rhinoceros silvestris | reverse complement strand
CAGGGAGGTGGTGGAGTCCCCATCCCTGGAGGGGTTTAACAGCCGTGTGGATTTGGTGATGAGGGACGTGGTTTAGGGACCCTGGCAGTGCTGGGGGAACGGCCGGGCTCGATGATGTTAAAGGTCTCCTCCAACCAGCTGATTCTGTGATGACAACGTTACCAGCAGAACACAGCAAGGAGTTACTCTTAGTTCCCCAAACTTTTAAAATGGAAGAGTAGAACCTCCCTGTCAATCTGTGGGGTTGGTACTGACTGTGTTTCCTGAGCCGCGAGGGTGAGCGCCAGGGGAGGGAAGTGACTTGCAATGTTGTACTCGCACTGTTTCTCAAGCTGCCGTTGGAGCTCAGCGATCCTTTGTGCATCCCATTTGTGCGTGGGCATCCTTAGCGCAGACACAGGCAAGCCAGCTGAAAAAGATCTCCCAGGCTGCCCGAGGAGCGCTGCTTCCCTGTCTGTCCTTTGGAAAGGTGGAAAATGTTTGGTTCATCAGCGGGTGCCTGGGACCTGGGAGAGACCTCTGGAGCCCTCCAGCTCCAGGCAAGCCGTACACTTCTTTAAGTCAGTAGATCAGGAGCTTCAGTGTCAAGGTACGATGTGCAGTGGTCTCTAAGTGCTTTAAGAGCTTTCAAGCCAAAATAATTTGACAAAGTTTAATCACAATAATGTCCTCCTTTGAGCTGACGGCGGAACTAAATGACGTCCTGAGGCCCCTTTCAACCTGGGTCATCCTGCGAATTTAGGAAGTGTTCCGAGGATGGAATCGATTCCACGCAGGATCGATTAGACAGGAAAAGCAGGAGCTCTAAATGTTTCTGCGTGCGGTAGTGGCTGGTTTGGCTACAAATGGCTATCACGACTTGTCAAAAACAAAGTGCAATTGCTGTGTTCTGCTCCTCTAGGCAATCTCTAAAATACAGGAGTCCAGGCCATGTTACACTTACATTCAACGTCACGTTAAGGGATTCTATCAGTCTGAATCTACTGACCTCATAAAATTGCTAGTTTACATTTTCAACCAAATACCAACTTCTTTGTATGCCTCTACTTCCATTTTTCGGCACCTGCAGTCAGAAATCAGCAGTTAGTGAGTTCGTGCCCCTGGACTGCAGAGTTCATCCACACGGGCACGGCACCTCTTCACAAGGGGTGTCTACGTGGCCTCACAGATACTAAAACCAGCCCAAGGTGAAAGTGCCTTTTGTGCAAGAGAGGACCGTAAAAACCAAAAGCAAAATCAAAACCAACAAGACCCCTCAAAGCCAACAATAACTCCAACCTCGTCTAAGATCACGTAGTTTTCTTTCCACCCTTAATGTTTTGCATCTGTTGTTGCAGTGCCGAGAGCTTCAAGCTGTAAATTATTTAACCAGGGGAATGGCTGGGGGATGAAAGTGCCTTTTGTGCAAGAGAGGACCGTAAAAACCAAAAGCAAAATCAAAACCAACAAGACCCCTCAAAGCCAACAATAACTCCAACCTCGTCTAAGATCACGTAGTTTTCTTTCCACCCTTAATGTTTTGCATCTGTTGTTGCAGTGCCGAGAGCTTCAAGCTGTAAATTATTTAACCAGGGGAATGGCTGGGGGAGCCCTGCGAGGAAAACTGCAGAAGCAAGAAGCCAGGTGAATTCAGCGCTGCTTTCTGCAGAGCCGCCTACCTTGGACGATTTCCTGTTCTCTGCCTCTTTCCTGCTG
>NW_010417742.1:9740-10185 GCF_000710305.1 Buceros rhinoceros silvestris | reverse complement strand
CTGCTGACCCTCTGGGACCTTTTAGTTAAATCTTCAAAGAGAACAGCACAACATAACATCAAATCAATTTTGCAGCACGTGTTAGCTAATGACATGCTTGATACTGTACTCGTGCAAGAGAAGGCAGAGGAGGCTGCACTGCCCCTCGTCCCCACGCGCTCCGCAGCCAAGCGGTTCCTCTCCAGAAGCTGTCCTCGCTCGCGGGCAGCGTGTCTGCGCTCCTGCTGTCACTCTTGCTCCTGCGAAGCACAAGAACACTGATGGTTCTGGTTTAGGGGGCTTTTCACATGTTGTTTGGGCAGATGGAAACAAGGAAAATTATTTCAGAGGAATAGAATTAAAGGTCTCAGTAACAGATGGGGGTACTTATGCACATTAGTCACATGAAGCAGAGCAGGAAAACCCTTTAGAATGCCTTTTTTTTTTTTTTTCTGTCAAAAGGTGG
>NW_010417742.1:7451-9644 GCF_000710305.1 Buceros rhinoceros silvestris | reverse complement strand
CTTTAGAATTCCTTTTTTTTTTTTTTTCTGTCAAAAGGTGGTGCTACCTGCATAATTTTGGCAGGTATTAACAAGTGTACTCTTGTTTTCACAGTGTACAAGAAACAAAAATCTCGTTGCTGATTTGGCGTAAACCGTATGATGCCGCCTTTCATTCTTCAGTTCCTCGCTCCTTTCTCACCTGCCATCTGGTTCACAGAACGTTACTCACGAAGGTGTTTCATTAACGTGCCTGTAGCTTTGGCAGGTGGGTGAACATTTGTAGGGTTGCACCCTGGGTCTGGTAAACTCTGCGCCAGCACAGGAGCAGGTAAAACAGGCTCGTGGAGGTATTGCTAACACACCCCTCTAACCTCTGTGGCTACAGCTGCAATCTGAAGAGCTGGGAAACGCCGCAGGATGATTCCATGTGTTACTGGTTGACGCTAGTGAATTCTCTGTTTAATTTTTAAGAGGTGGTTCAACTCCAACCTTGGGTTTCACTGAATTTGGGCCAGGCGTTATCGTCTTTCGGGACGATGAGCACTGTGAGTGTTTGACAGTGTCAACAGCTGAGTGCAAATGAGCTTCATTACCCAAGTGTGCCTGGAGCAACACTGAAAACCTGGGCTGTAACATGAGTGCCCTCACCTCTGGTCTGTGTGGCCAACCAGAAGGAACAGGGCGTGGCATAAGAAAATGTCCCTGAGATGGGAAGCTCTATCTAGAATGTTTAAACCAAGCTGAGAAGAAATGTTGCTGTTAGCTTATACAAAAATATGTGTATTGGCATGTCAAATTATAACTGAGAAATTGCAAAAAAAGAGACAGTATCAGGAAGGGAGAGGAGACTGGGGTTATTGAAACATGCTTTTAATATTTGCTCTAAGTTAATTGTTTCTGTGGCGGTGATGGGAAAGACCAGCCTGTCAGCCTTTTGCCATGACATGTTCTAATAAATTTACCATGTGCAGCTTCATCCTCCCTCCTGAGTGTTGCAGGGTTTTGCCAGGGCTGCAGGCAGAGGGAGCAGCGCTTCAGAGTTAAAAAATTTTCTTCAGGTGCGGGGTGGTGGAGGATCAGACTGGCCTCTCACCTTTGGACAAGAGGGCTGCAGAAAGGCCCCGGGATACCTCTGGAAATGCCCCACGCCCCAGGTTTGTCCCTTGTAGACAACTGAACAGGGCAGAGAGGATGGACGGGTTGCAGAACTGTCCAAAGCAAAAGGACCTGTCAGGGTTAGGGGATTTCTGCTGTCTGGGATGTCTGTTGGCAAAGCAATACAGCCTGACGTAGCCTGTCTGCTGTGTTTAAGGCATGGGCACATTTTGGCGAGAAGATAGAGAAATCAGCTGAAGGGAATGTATTCGACATCTCTGAGCTGAATTGGAATAAAAAATACTGGAAGTGGGAGACTGAAAGCATCCAAGGTCAGAAGGACCATGAAACAATGTGGCTTGGGAGGCTACAGAACAGCACGAGCTTTAATAAACGTGCAGCCTAACGACCTTGAGTTAACTCGGATTCAGAGGTTTCGATTTCACTGGAAATGCACGTGTGGGGCAGCTGTTTCTCCGTAAAGAATCATCGTTCTGAGGAAGAGTGCAGAGAAAACACAGGAAACAAGGTAAGAAACTAACCCGCTGTAAGCAAAAGTCCTGAAAGCCTGTAGAAAGGAGCTTATCAAGAGGAGCTTTGTTTTCTGAATTATTAAAATGTTGACTCAGTTACGAATGATGTTCTGCAGTTAATTATCCCCAAATTCCTGTAAGTTTCTTGAAAGACAAAAGTTGGCTTAAATTACACCGAAAGGCTGAGGGCAGACACTAGGAAAAAATGTTCTGAAGAGGTGGGCATTGCCCTCACAAGGGTCTTCCCTAACAGGACGGATGGCCACGTGCCAGTGATGGGAAGGACCTAACTGGTTCTGTCTGGGATAAACTGATGGCCATGGGCTCTCCCTTGCGGTGCTCTTTTCTTCCCCTGCTTACAGACAGTTTGGCACACAGGTGAGTTGAAGTTACATTAAACCTGAGAGAATTGCTGATTTCTCTACAACGAGAGCAGATCCTAAAAATAAAGTTGTTCACTTTTCCTCTTTGTGTTCAAAGGAAGATTAACGCCCGTATTAACGGGAAAACTCCGCTCTTCAACACAAGAGGACTTACAGTACGGCAGGAGTTGAGGTGAAATCTGTCGAACTAGAACACACTG
>NW_010417742.1:256-7347 GCF_000710305.1 Buceros rhinoceros silvestris | reverse complement strand
AACCGCTGTCCGCGGTTCGGTTTTTCGCTCCAAACGCTGGTTTGCCACACTGCCGTTCTGGGGGTGTGCCTCCACTGCCACTGCAGGTCTGAGGCATCTGCGTGACATTGCAGCGTTGCAGTGCGCTACCAAAACAATCCACATTAACAGACAACGGAGTTTTCTGACAATCTGTTCATTCAGCAGCGAAGGGCAGGTTTTACTTACCTACTATGGAGATGGGTGGGAGATCTGGGGCGTTCGTCTTGTTGCTCTGCAACAGGTTGCATTCTGTCTTCTCTTCAATTACCATGTAAGAACCGGCCGCTCTGAGCAAACTGCAGCAGAGCAATAGGCTTAGGAACAGGTTTGTACTTTCCATCCTAGGGAGGAAAAATTCCATTTTCAGGAAACTCGAAGTCGGTCAAAACCTGTACATAGAGGAGACACAAGGATACAAATCTCAGCAATGGCTTTTTGCCATGTTGTGCAGCTATCTCTGAGCTCGGAGTTTTATGGTGGTGGGGAGTGACCTGTGGGGAACCGAGCGCGGCTCCGTCTGTGTTTCCAATGACATGCAGCTGGTGCGATCAAAGCTGGTCTGAAAGCTGAGACCCAAGCTGGGTCTGTCCACGAGTGTGGACAGACGCATTCTTTCAATGAGTTGATTAACATTTTGTAATAGGAGATGGGAGGAGTCTTTAATTTGATCACTAATCACCTGCTAGAGGAGAAAGTAGATCTTATTTTGAAGAAAATAAAAATTGTAATAAAACCAGGAACCAGTTCTGTCATGAAAATTTGTTGTAATGGTAAAACTGTGGGCTTGGATGTTCCGCTGTTGCAATTCAGTAAAGAATCAAGATGGTGTGTTTGGCTTCATTTTTTACGTACTCTGATCTTGCGAACTCCTGTACAGAAGTTCAGCCACTGCCTGTGGTAATTGCCTGTGAATAACGGGAAGTATGTGAAGATATTTGCTAGATCAGGAACGTAGCCTGATTTCTTCCGTGCAGAGGAGATGCTTTCTGTTGTTTCTTTCCAACTCCTTCCACAACGGTTGCCTGAGATTCCTTGATGCTTTCTAGAGACTCTCCCGACACATGGTTATATACGCAGATAACCATTTAGGCCATAACGATAATCACTCAGGTCAAAATTAGGACTGCTACTATGCAACTGATTTTACCAACCTGAGTATCCCTGGTGATGTTCATATTCTAGGTAATATGATTAAGTTCAAAAAAAGAGCTAAATAATGCCTGAGGTTCTCAAAAGCTGGTCCAGGTTTTCCAAATATTCAGTTCGTCAAATAAAATGTGTTACTTAAAAAAAATCTTACTTTGCTTAACATTTAAGCGCGCTGATTTTCACAGGATTTAGGCATAGGGAAGGAAGAATTCTTTTACAATGAGGGTGGGGAGCCCCTGGCCCAGGCTGCCCCGAGAGGTGGGAGCAGCCCCATCGCTGGCCCCATGGCAGGTCAGGTTGGCCCCTGGGGCTCGGAGCCCCCTGCTCTGGGGGCAGGTGTCCCTGCTCCCTGCAGGGGGTTGGGCTGGGGGAGCTCTGGAGGTCCCTTCCCACCCAAACCAGCCTGTGGTTCTGTGATACAGGGCATGTCTGTGACAGGGAGATGGAGACGTTTGGGCTCTAATTCTTTCCGTGCTCTGAGCAGGAGTCATGAGAACAAGCTGGAAGCTGGTTAGATTTGCACAGTGATGCTCAAGCTGTAGATTTTGCTTTTGGAAGCAGTTTGCAGGGTATGCTCTGTAACATACCCATGACTGTTGGCTCAGCGTGTGCTCCTCGTCTGCATAGGTGGCACATAACTGCTGGAGACCATGCTGACACGTCCTCAAAGTACTGTTTAAATACACTTATTTCATCCCAGCTTGCATCTATTACTTCGAACAGCAACATCTGAACACGCTCTGGTGTTAAAATGCAAACCCAGCTACACCTGCTGATTTGAATTCTTGTGCACGTGGGTTTTATACCGAAAGCACTTAGCAGGCTGGACTTTTACAGCCTTTAGTGACTGTTTGAACCTGACAAACACATATATTGGTGAATACGAGTTTGATCTGGCACGTGTACCGACTGGCTGGAAAGGTGACGCTCCTCAGAGCCGCACGGTCTGCCAGGAGTCTGCAGCAGAGCTCACGGAACTGCAAGAGGTGGGAAGTGGAGTCAGAAGCAAAGACGAGAAAAGAAGTGCTTGTAATCTTGGGTTTCCTCTTCTGTGCTGTATCCCAAACCTCTCACCTAAGTTTGCTCTCTTTCCAGTTTTGCTCATTATTTCCTAATTTTCTTTCTGGGACACATCAGAGGCTGTTAAAGTCAATCAATCTATTTTCCTTGGCTCCAGCAAGCTTCCCATCTGCATTTCTGTGACCATATTAGTTTTAAAAGAGTTTATTCTCCTATTGACTCCTAACGATGGAGAGTAGATTGCTCTAGTAGTAGTATCTTTAGAGGGTTACCGTTTACTGCTTTCATGAAGCTAAAATGGTCCAGGAAAACTTTAACATATGATTTTTAAATTGTTGTTTATGGGGATTTAGTCTTGCACTGAACGTTAGCAGTGAACTAACAGCTCAGCGAATTATGGAAGTAAATAATAACCATGTGGCAGCTCCCTTTGTTGCCAAGGAAGGCCAGAAGTACATTTAAAAACAAAACAAAAGTGTTTAGAGGTTTGTTGACTGTCATCAGAGATCAGAGACACCTTCAGAGACATCACCTCTCATCAGAGATCTCAGTACTCTTTCCTATGCTGTTTCCTCTGTGCTTTGGCTTATATTTCACGTGTAAATCAGGGATTTTAATCCTTACCCCAACTGATAGCTCTCACAAGCATTTTTCCTGAATGTGTATTTGGAAAAGGATAGACTATGTGAAACAGCTTTCGTCTCTTTTTAATCTGTTTTTTGTGACGTCATGTTAAAAGTCTCAGTGAAGAAACCTGATTTCCCCAGAGCCACCCTGGATATGCAACACTTTTGAAGGGAACTCATTTCCTGTCAACAGCCGATTTCACTCTGTTCAGAGGTTTATCTTCATACAATGCTGGAGTGAACGGTTCGCGATATTCACACCTGAAGTCTGCCATAAACACTGGAAGGGACAAGTTGAAATTTTCATTGGAGATCTGACAAATTTGGACCAACTCATAAATAAACTGGCATCATCGTAAACAGCTGAAAACAGCTTCGAAAAATCAAACGTCCAAGTACACGAACAACGAAATACAAAATACTGCAAAGTGTGTTAGGTCACCCAGTAACTTGCTGATAAATCTTCCATGCTCTGCTGCTGGGCTCCCATTTTGAAAAAGATAAGTCAGAAAAGGAGGAGAAAAGCACGAATTAGTGGATGCCTTGAAAGCTGTCGAGATTTTACGATGGAGAGAGACTGGAAAAGTTGAGCAATTAACCATGGGATTGGGACACCCCCGGGATGACTGGGGATGTTCTGAGTGATTGTTTCAAGGTCACCTAGGACGTGCTATCCAGCACCCAGAGCAATCCCGTTTAACTGTCAGGTTTCAGCGAAGGAATAGCAACAAAATGGGAAATGGCATGTTAAGGGGCGTGTGGAGGGAAAGGAATGAATCCACCCAAATGGGGCAAATGGGCACCAGTGGCGCTCCAGGCAGTGCTCCCAGACGCCACCACAGCAGTTCCTCTCAGTGTTCATTTCCAACAGCAGGTTAGGATTGACTGCACGGGGTGCAGAGCCAAGGTATGTGGTTTTTCAAGGCTTGAAAGGGCATTGTCAAGATGTAAAAACATGCGAGTAAATACAAGGAAACAGCTGCTACTCCTCCTCACACCACAAAATAATTTAACATGATTGTCACAAGCAAAGCTCTCCCCACAGAACACATCTTGAGGCCCTGCTTAGAGTCTAACCCGAACCTCGGTCCACTGGAGTTGTTTCATCCGGTGTTAGGCGAATGGGCTCAAAGTCTTAAGGTCCCTTTTCGGCACAGGGCGCTCATACCTCTGAGGTTCTGGAAGAAGGATCACAGGGCCAAATCTTGCAGAGGGTTTTGGGTGTTTGGGGAGACACCTGAATTCCTCAGTCCCCTTCCTGTGTTCTTCCATGCTTCCTTGGAAAGCTCTTTGCAAACCCCAGCCAACACAACTGCCCTTGATTTGCACGCCATTAAAATATGAGAACAGTCAAGTGAGAGCTGAACAGCAGCAGCTTTACGAAAACGCGGCTGTGTAGCACACAAACACACCTAATGCGTGCTCAGGTGTGGTCAGTGTCTTGGGAGGTCAGCCCTTGGAAGCACGAGAAGGAAAGTAACAGCACATTTCTGTTCTTCTATCGTGTTCTGGTCCTTGAGTTCTTAGGGCATTTGGGGATCAAATTTTGATGCTTTTCAAATGCAATTGCAAAAGCCAAATACTCCAGCACATCCAAAACAAGAAAAACACAAGAAATTTGCAATTTCCTGAGTACATCAGGATTTCATTTTCCTCAGTGTTCTGATCTATTAATACCTTGCTCTAAGTACAACGTGGCCGTTGTGATACACTGTTCAAGTAGCAGGAGGACCAATGCAGGTTGTTTTACACAGCCTACACTTCCGACCGAGGTAAAGGGTTTCTCTGGAATCGCCCATGAAGCTGAGTTTCCAAATGTTTTCTAATCTTTATCCCCTTCAGAGAAGGGCAACGAAGCTGGTGCAGGGTCTGGAGAGCAAGTCTGATGAGGAGCGGCTGAGGGACCTGGGGTTGTTTAGCCTGGAGGAGTCTGAGGGGAGACCTTATCGCTCCCTACAACTGACAGGAGGTTGTAATGAGATGGGGGTTGGTCTCTTCTGCCATGTGACAAGTGACAGGATGAGAGCAAACATCCTCAAGTTGTGCCAGGGAGATCTAGGTTAGATATTAGGAAGAACTTCTTTACAGAGAGGGTTGTGAAGCCTTGGCACAGGCTGCCCAGGGAGGAGGTGAAGTCCCCATCCCTGGAGGGGTTTAATAGGTGTGCAGATGTGGAGCTGAGGGACAGGGGTGAGGGACCCTGGCAGTGCAGGATGTGCTTGATGATCTTAAAGGTGTCTTCCAACCAGAGTCTGTGATTCATTGACCCTGCCAGGTGGTGATGCATCACCCACATTATTGATATGGGAAAATTATTTCTCAAAAAGGGAGGAACTATTACAACGGTGATTCACCTTGCTACAGTTTTGTAGGAAGAGAGGTGACTCCTTGGGTCTTCTCATCCTCCTCATAAAGACAGTGTCTGGTTGTGGCTTGATATAATGGGAAAGTGCCTACGTGCAACAGCTGTAAGAGTGGCACCTCCACTGGTGTGCACCTCCCAGAGGTGCAGGGCTCAAGGGAACGCCTGGGGCACTTCCTGTGGCCGAGACCCAATGGCTGTATCATCCTTCTGGGTGGTGCAACACAACAGTGCCAGCATTGTGCCGCGCAGAGTATCACCAGCTGTCATGGTGCCATCCATAGCAGTCTCACGTGGCCTCAAGCAATGTCTCCAGCGTCTCTGCACCGAGAGTGAAGCGCCGTGATTCACTGGCTGGCTGCTGCACTCCAGCGTGTCTCTGCCAGTCACAGCCTCTCTACGCACATGATGCTGAATGTGCTGCTTTCACTTAGATGTAGCCGTAACCTGATCACCTAACTGCCAATAACTGTCACAGCAGAAGTGCTTTTACAGCCTCACGACCCCTGGTGAAGATGAAATGGAGTACAGTGGGTCTCCTTGTGCGGTCATCTACCTCCTCCTTTCATCCTTAAGTGCAGGCTCAGTATGAAAGTTTTTTCCTGTGGAAAATACTCCATATAACCCCATCTGCTACAGGAAATCCTTAAAATACTCTAGGTTTTCCTCTTTTCCCCAGTACAGCTAGATGTAGTGTAATAAATACCACTCCACCGCGCAGAGGTGGCTTGCACGGCTGCTTGCACGGGCGTATCTGTGCAGTTTGTCTTCCACTAGTTCCACTGCAGCTGCCCTGAGCAGAGCTCCCTGTTGCAGGGCTGCTTTACAGTGCTGCAGGAACCACCTCGGGTACAGACACCTTCGAAAAGCACGTGGCAAAGTCTACCCCAAGCGTACTCTGCTGGTAGAACAGAAACAGGCTTCTGGGTGGACACCCCCCTTAGACACTGGGATAACTGGGATTAACAGGGAGGCTTCAATGGACAGGATGAAAACATACCTAATATTTTCAAAACAGTTAAAATCACCACGTCGAATGGATTTGAAATGCCTAATTAAACACGACATACTGTCTCCCTAAGCACTCACAGGTGGGAACACATCTCAGATTTTTTTCATGGCACCAGCATTTGAAAATGCAGAGAGAAGCAAATGAAAACTGTGTAGTGAGTTCTTCCTGAGCAGAGCACTGGTCAGTGTTGCTTCTGCTTCCTTATGACTCAAATTCAATTCACTTATTTCAAATTAAATAAAGTTTTAACCACTCGAGTCAAAGAAGACTGAAGACCAGCAGCATGATTTGGGAAATTTCATAAGCCAAATGCTATTCAAGAAGTCAGAGGGTTTTCCCTCTGTTAAATTTGGTGGTTTAAAGAAACGTTGTTAAAGTTACGCAGTATTTCTTCTGTCCGAATAGGTGTATGACAGGAGAAGACACACTTGAATAACAAGGTGTTAACTATTTAGTCAAGGGTTTCAGTAGCTCTTTACCCTGCAAAATACTGGGAGCTCACCTGTGAGTGTAGCCCTACTTATGCATCACAGATTAAAGGGAATACTACAGATAAAAAACCATATGAAGCTGGCAAAACTTTTCAGTTTTCAGTGAATCGCTTTTTTTCCAGGTACAAGAAATATAACATTTCCCCCTGGTTATCTCCCCTACCTGTGATCATTTCTGGATTTTTGCCTTTGGGCTGGAGTGCTCGTGAAAAGTTTTTCTCCGATGGAGAAAAAATATTTTTTCTGTGGAGTGAGAGATCTGTAGGTTAGCGTGACTGCGATGCTGCGAAAGCCAAACAGGAGACGTGGTCTTTGAACAACCCAGCAAACGCAGCCAACGGGAAAATCCCCAAACCACCCACCAAAACCTGCACCCCCTCCAAACCCTAACAGCCTCCGAAGCCTCTCCG
>NW_010417742.1:0-242 GCF_000710305.1 Buceros rhinoceros silvestris | reverse complement strand
CCCCAAACCCTGCCCCCCCCCCAACCCCTAACAGCCGCCGAAGCCTCTCCGGGAGGGACTGCGGCTGAAAGCGTCCGAGTCGGCTGGGGCGGCTCCGCACCATCCAAGTGACAGGCAGGTCCCTCTGAAGGGCCGGGCTGGGCAGTGCAGCCCCCCCGACCGAGCGCGTTGCGCACAGAGGCCGGATGACCCGCTAACGATGGGGACGGTGCCCCGGGGCTCTCTGGAGCCGGGGCTCCGCG
>NW_010417741.1:469-1025 GCF_000710305.1 Buceros rhinoceros silvestris | reverse complement strand
AATTTCTGGAATTTGGGGGGAAATTCTAAAATTTGGGGGATTATTAGTAAAATTTTGAGGGAATTTCTACAATTTGGTGGAGAATGTTGAAAATCTTGGGGAAATTTCTAAGATCAGGGAAATTTCTAAAATTTTGGGGGAAACACTAAAATTTTAGAGGAATTTCTAATCTAAGTTCTAAATTCTAATTTCTAATTTCTAATCTGATTTCTAAAATTTGGGAGGAGATTCTAAAACTTCGGGGGTTATTTCTAAAATTGGGGGAGAAATTCTAAAATTTAGGGGGAAACACTAAAATTTTGGTGGAAGTCCTAAATTTGGGGGAAGCTCTAAAATTTGGGGGTAATTTTTGAAATTTGGCAGAGAATGTCTAAAATTTTGGTTAAATTTCTAAACTTGGGGAGAATTTGTAAAATTTTTGCAGAAACACTGAAATTTTAGAGGAATTTCTAAAATTTGGGGGGAAACACTAAAATTTGGGGGAAAATTCTAAAACTTTGGGGGTTATTAAAACTTGGGGGGAATTTCTAAAATTTGGCAGATAATGTCAAAAATT
>NW_010417741.1:0-332 GCF_000710305.1 Buceros rhinoceros silvestris | reverse complement strand
GATGAAATTCCTAAAATTTCTGAAATTCTAAAAATAAAATTGGGGAGAATTTCTAAAATTTGGGGAAAACACTAAAATTTGGGGGGAAATGCTGAATTTGAGGGTTCCATCTAAAATTTGGGGGGAATTCTACAATGTTGAGAGAATTTCTAAAACCGGGGGGAGAATGTCTAAAATTTGGGGGATATTTCTAATATTTGAGGGAAATTTTTAAAATTTGGGAGTATCTCAAAAATTTTGGGGTTCATTCTAAAATTTGGGGGGAATTCTAAAATTTGGGAATTATTTCTAAAATTTCTGGGGTCCTTTCAGAAATTTTGGGGGTTCCATCT
>NW_010417740.1:0-1825 GCF_000710305.1 Buceros rhinoceros silvestris | reverse complement strand
CAGACAGCTGAGAAGAGGAAGCCTCAAGGCAGCATGAACACAGTGCCTGCTGCCCTTCCATCTTTCATGTCCTTCAGAGAAAGCCTGCCAAGCTAAAGTCCTGCCTCTCATGATGATCAACTCCCACTGGAAAATGGGGACATGATGAAGTGTCTGGGGTTTTCTCCTCTCTTTAAACTGTTCTCTATTTGAACAGTTGGATCATCACTTCCCTTTTCAGCAGGGCCCTTGTTTGAGGATGATCAGCATATTCTATTAAGAGAATGTTGTTTGTAGAAACTCTTTCAGGAGAAGACAGCTGTCCACCTGTTAGCAACACATTTGGCCCAAGAAAGCTTTTCTTCACAAGGTCTGCCCCAGGAGTTGATAAAGAAGCAGCTTCCTACAGGTGACAGCTGTCCAGGCTCCTTTAATTGTAGCAGAGGAAATATTTAGGCAATTAGCAGTTTCAAGAAAGGAGCTGTAATCTTTTTTTTTTTCCCCCCAGGCTAACATTTAAGGGCCTTTGGATCTGTGCTCGTTTCAGTTGGCTGCAGGAATTTTCTCTCCTCACATAATACAGACGTCCAGATCTCAGGGGTGTTCAGTTTATTGCTTTGATTCTCATTGCTCATGTACCAGATGAACTGACAATGGGCGAACAGATACAAGACTCTGGCAAGGAGGAGGCAGCCCTGTGATAGGAGGGATATGGGGGGCTCTCCTCGGAGGGATGGCACCACAGACACTGTCAAACACGGACAGTGGTCTGCACCCAGCGCCCCCAGCCCCATGTGGGGTGGCCTCAGCTGCTGCCTCCACCCACCCACAGACCCTGGGGCTGGGTGGGCAGCAGCCCATGGGAGGCCACGCTGACCTTCAGTGGAGGCCACCCCTCACCGTGACCTCACCTGAACCAGCCTGGAGTACGGAAAGCCCAGCACAACAGGACGGGAAACCTTGGGGAGCAGGGGGAGAAGCAAACAACCCAGGCATAGCGTTAAAATGATAGACACACTTTTTCCCAAGATTATTTGAAGACCAAGGCTTGATCTCAATTCCATCCTCACAGCTTCACGTGATGGGTACCGGCAATCCCTGGCTTCCACAGCTCAGGTATTCTGGGCTCCTTTGCTTTGCCTTCGGACAGTGCAAAGTCTGGGTTGTACAATTCCATCGAGCTGTTCTCCAGAGTTGTCAGATTTCCTAATCCAGGCATGTTTAATCCCAGTTGTCGTTCTCAAACAATGACCTGATTCCAGGATCCTGACACGCTACCTGCAATGTGCTATGAACGACAACATTTTGCTCTTACTTCTTCCCTTCACAACTCCTTTGTTGTTCTCATTCTGCGAGATGCTGTCACAGCAGCCTGGACGTGACAGCTAAGATCCGCCACAAAAAACCTGGCACAAAGGACTTGCTCAAGTGCTTATAGCAAGACGAGTCTGATCCCTGCACAATCGGATCAGGGTGCTGGGGCTGGAGGCTGCCAAGATTATACTGGCATTAGGGAGACACCTGGGTGGGGACTGAGGCACGTTCCCTTGGCTGCTTCTGTGTCACAGGGACTGCAGTGCACAGGTTGTCCCACAACTACACAGGGAAGCAGCCCTCTCCCTTAATTACACCCACGTATCTGCTCTTGGATTCAGAAACACATTCCAGCCCTCACGCCAGGTGAAAAATGGCCTCAGTCACAATAGAACTTGTGCATTTGGGCATCAGCTCGGGCAAATCCTCCGTTTGCCTCCAGCAAATGGCTTGACTTTTCTGCACGAGGAAAGTTGCCAGGATGAAGCAAACATCAGGGAGGGAAGAACATTTGGCAGGAGTGCCTAAGTGA
>NW_010417739.1:5311-6635 GCF_000710305.1 Buceros rhinoceros silvestris | reverse complement strand
TCTCTTCCGGACGGATGATTCTATGATTCTATGATTCTATGGTGAACTTGCTTGGGCATCGTTGTACTCATGGCTGACAGGGTTACCAGCATCGGATTTGCTCTGCTCTCCTTCCCTTTACAGCTACCACCTCACCTGCTTTGCTGTTGCTCTCAGCTCTGTGTTTACCTTCCCATATGGGGCAGCCCCATTGCTCTTCGACAAGCTGTTTGCTCTTGTTAGGCATGGGGGGTGGGTTTGTTTTACTTGGGTCTGTTTTGTAAAAAATAACGAAGGGAAGAAGATAACTTAAATGAAAATTTAAGCCAAGAAGTCAGAGAAACTGTTTATCTGTAATGTAAAGATGTCTCTTACTGCTGTAAAAAGCAGTGGTATTAGAATACTATTGCACACCTTTTTTTGGGGGTGGGGTTGTCCACCCAATACATTTCCTCATCAAAACACAGCTTTTCTGAAAAATGAAATTTCTTGAGTAAAGTTTTTCTGTACATAAACATCATGGCGCCTTTTCGCCTTTTCCCTCACCTTCCTTCAGACTTAGAACTTCAGTATTTTCTATTCAAACCTCTCTCTGGTTGTGTGACACTTCATCCACTCTACATGGAGATGAATTCAACTGCCTTGTGCTAAGAAAGTTATTTTTCTGTTACATTTCCAGGTAACTTGTGACACATGAAGCTTTGTCTTCAAAGAATGAATATTTACGAGGAAAACATCACAGGTTAGAAGAACATTTCTATTCCAAGATTATTTTTGACCCCTTCTTTTTTTTTCAGATAAATCCTAGTTTCGTAGGTTTTTTTTTTCCTCAGATAATGTGACATCCTCAATGTACTTATTAAAAATGCTTGAAGTCAATCAGTTAAATCTTTATATATAGTGAAAAGGACTAGATCTACCCTGGAGATGTCTATTTTTGTACAGAAGTGTTTCAAATAGTTTAAGAGTTTTCTATATTGTTTTTATTATTAAATAAAATAATGTTGCAAATGTTTTTTTAATTAAGCATTGCTTTCAGAAGTGAGCCGTATTACTGTTTTATGTTTGTCACATGATGGAGACATGAAGACATGCTGTACTTTTAACAGCAGGACTATAAAACACCAAGGCTTCACTGGCTGTTCTGTTTCCTATCACCATGAAAGTGGACACTTCAAGAGTTGACTGTGGATGTGGTGTATTACTGTTATGAAGAGGTTTTCCAACATGATATAATGCACATAATGAGAAACCAGAGGAGCTGGGCAAGAACGAGAGAAAGAGAGTAGAATTAAAAAAAAAAAAAAAAAAAAAAAAGAAGGTGGACTTTGTTTTTTTTTTTTAT
>NW_010417739.1:0-5301 GCF_000710305.1 Buceros rhinoceros silvestris | reverse complement strand
AAAAAAAAAGAAGGATGGACTTGGTTTTTCTTTTATATGGTAAATTACCACTTTATATTTCTTGCCACAGCCTTGTTAAAAATTGGTTGAACAATGTGGGCAAGATATATAATAGACAATGTGAATTTGGTAGCAGAGACTGGACAATACAGACTAAGAAATGAAGGCTGAAATCAGTGGAATCACCGGAATTAAGTAATGTTAACCCACTCTTCTGCCCCTCTTTAAATTTATGAACACAGCAACAGAGATTTTAGTATCATTAGTACAGGAATAACATTTAACAACCATTAAAATCTGCACGAGTACAGTGTATTCACAAATGTTCGAGATCTGTGGAAATACACGAGTGTGAACGAACCTGTCACAGTCTTTGGAAGCCACACATAGGTGATACCGAAATGTGATTTCCTTCAGTAGAGAAGTTATATTCAGAGAAGACTCAAACAACTTAATCAGTAGGAGGGAAGCATAGGAGGTGCGGGGCAGCAACCAGTATTACGGAAAAAGATGTCATATCCCCTTAGTGCTGGACACAATACACCCCAAGACAGGCGTCATGAGACAGTGAAGGTTGCCACCAGTAAGAGCTATGCTCTTTACTGGTTGCTTCTCAGACTTTAAACCACCACTTACGGAGCTGTCCTTTGAATTTTTCCAAGGCTCTGACTCTGCAGGCAAGTGATTACTTAAGAGGTAGGTAAAACAACAGCTTGGAAAACCAGTTTATTTTGCATGAACATAACAGTTTTCTGTTTTCGTTCAAGAGATGATCATGAAAAAACATGGAAACCTCCAAGAACAGACAAATAACTGTGAGTAATACAACAAATAAATCATATACAAGCAAATTCTAACAATTTCCCCATAGTTTGTCATGATGTAAGTGCCCTGTATGTGTTCATATATGTAGTAGTGTGATCTATATATGTGTCAAACTATTCGCTTTAGGGATAAGCCTTTGCATTATGTCATTAGCAAAGTTTTGAATGTCATCACTGAAATCAAGATTCCCTTCACAATCATTCAGCTCATCTAATTCTTCAACTCAGATGCAGCAGTCATCTTAAATTTTTTTTTTGGGGGGGGGGGCTTGTTTTAGTTGGGAGGAATCAACCGCATACCTTGAGCATCAAGCAAACCTGGCTCTACTAGGTGAGTGACGGTAACAAAGCGAGGTCTTTAGCTGGGGAGCTGAGAGAAGAAAATCCAAGGTATTTTATTTTGGTAATCCTAAGAAAACAAATTTTCTGCTGCAAAAATATAAAAATTTTGGAAATCATTCATGCAGATTGTTGTCTTGGAAAGTCTACTGTACATTCTTTCACATCATACAGTGCAGAACACACCACCTGTTCCCTGTGTGCATGAAAAGCACAGAAGCAAGCTAACCAATGCAAAAGCAAGGGACCATCAGAGGAATCAAGCCTTTCTACTAACTGCTTGGAAGAAAGAAAACCCAAAGCTTCTATTCTCAAAGTAAGTAATTTTAATAACTTTCCTATGAAATTAGTATGAAGTGTGAAAGTAATTAATCCTGACTATGAGGTAAGGATGTTTCTCTGGATAGGAATTATAAACAGCATGGTCTTAAAGTCTGAGACAAATGTGACTGCAGCAAATAAACCGGTTTGAAACTTCATTTTCAAAAGTCAACTTCCCCATAATTTTGTGGGGATGTTTTTCCCTCCTTCAGTTTCATAATAAGAATAGTTAGCCACATGAGAGGTCTTCTGATCTGAAAACAATTAAACCATACACACACAAACCCATACAAAGTCACACGCATACTCTGAGATGTGTGTTAACCCATACATCTGGAATGCTGGAAAAGCTCACACGTAACACCAAAGAACTTCACAGCTTCTATTCCATAGCAAGCTCCTTTCTTTTTTTTTCCCCCCCAAATTCCTTTGGAATGGATGACTAGGATGTTACCAAAATGGTTATATTAATTAGACTTCAGATCAGACTCGGAACATGACTTGACAGAAAACCCTTTACTGCTTTTGGGGAAGAAAACATCTCTGTCCTCAAATTTCTGTATTTCCTTGGCCTTTGACACTGTTGATTATGGTGCTTGTGAGACAAATGGGACAAAAAAGAAAATTCTCATGACAGATCATTTCATTCCCATGCCACAGACGATCACTGTCATGGAAGATACTTGTCCATCAGCAAGTATCTAGGCTGGAGACTAGAAGCAGTCTAACCATAGAAAAGCAGGGTTTGGTGTTCTGCTGAGATGAAAGTCTCCAAGCTAGACAGAGTCTAAGCCTAGGCCATAGGCACTCTCTTAACAGTGTGGGCCTTTACAGCAACACAAAAAGACATTAACAAAGTCTTGAGAACCAGATGACATGGACAATGTGAGCTGGAGCTAGATTGCGTTCCACATTTGCGATATCTCATGGCAGCTCTGCCTGTGGTATATCTGGTGCTATGTTGTGGACTACTGTACACACGGTGATACCCTACCTCTGCTTCCAGCGTGGTCGACACTGCCTTGTCTTTCTTTTGACTACTTTGTGACACTGCAGCTGGAAACCACCAGCGATCAGAGGCTCTTGTACGACCGCCAGGGACATGAAACTAAGCGTCCTGTTCTTCCAAGTTGACAGTCGCCTATTACATAGCTTGACTGCACACACAATGCAGCTCCTACCCTGGGCACGTCCAGTAACTGCTTCGTTTTATAGGCAGATGTTTCTCAGCCTTTCTAGGTAATTGCCTGGCTCTGTACTTCATGAGTTTGCAGAGGCACTGCAATTACTGCTACGACCCCCTGATTCTTCCACACAACTTTTCCCCTTTCTTTTGAGCCAAGCAAAGTAAGACAGTAGCCGTATAAACTGCTGGGAGATTTCCCAGTGGCAGGGCTCCAAGCACCACACCTTGCAGAAATAATGCAGCCTCCAGCTACAATCACTGCTTTTAGGACCAACTGTAATGATACACATTTTTTATTAATAATCATTTCAATAAAAGCAACATTAATTTTCTCTCCTGCCTGCATGGCATTAGATGAGCCATCACTGTCAGTGAGAGCCGTTTTACGTTTTTGCTACGAACCCTTGTTTTTCAGTTTGGAGGACACTTAGTTTCTGCTTTAGACATGAAAGCAACATCTCAGACATCAGTATTTTACATCAATGTACATTCACAATGACAATAGATGGCAGCTTCTAACTTGCAGCTTCTGCTTTTAATTCTCTCCTTCATCACATTTCATAGACCGTTTGTGAACTCGAGTGCTTAAAAAGCTCTGCCTGGCTAAACACAAGTTTGTCATACTGAGAAAGGCAAAAGTGGCGCTCTGACTCACAAGTTTCAAAGGAGTGAGGAATGCTGCCTGATGAGAGGTTATGATGATTTATAGCAGATTTTTTCATGGAATGCATACACAAACCTTTCCTTGCGTAAACACAAGCATCAGAATCAAATTTCTGTATGTGACCATTTCTGGATTATTTTTTTTAAACAATGATCATAACAACCATATTTACCTAAATTTAAATTAGAATTTTCATGTGATAGTTACGTTTATTTTGGCCCATGTATGTAAACATACGACTGTGATCTTATTCCACGGATGACTTTTGCATAGCAGGTGGAAGGTGCCACTGGACTCCCTGAGGCCAGATTAGGAAGGCAGGACTCACAGTTTTTTGAACACATACCAAAACTTTTTCAACACACAAGCAGTTGGTTATTTCCCAGCTGATAACGTGTTGGCTCTTTTATTCATAGGAAACCGATCTTTGCTTTCTGATAAAACAGCAGCTTGTTGTCTGGATTCAGAATGATCGGACAAGGACTTTGCCTTGTCTATAGACTCTGCCTGAGCCTGCTTTTCTTCCATCGAGTCCTAACCATTTAATTTTCTCTAGGTGACTGAGCATGACACAGCTCACTCAAGAGTAAAACACAAAATACGGTTGTATCATATTAGGTGTGTCCAGGATCTGTCATTTTTCTAGACATTTCTGGGCCTTTCCAGGTAACTGCCTTGCCCTGCACTTTGTAAGTGTGCAGAGACATAATAACTCTGTGCAATTCTTCTCCATGCTGCAATTTTCCTTACATCTGAACGAAGAACACAAAATACTGCAGTATTTTGAAGCTCCTGAATTACTGTCATCCTGAACTGTTCTCAAGTTCTTCCAGACACATGAGGCTGGTTTTATTCCATTTTTATGGCTGAATTTGCTGTTCTGTATCAGAAAGATCTCTTCCTTGGAAATAGTCAGTTTGTGGGCTTATAGCAATTAAATAAAAATAACCCTTGAAAGAAAGAAAGAGTTTCAAGCAACCACAATGTGGACTGTGAACTTGAATCCCACTCCTCAGCAGTATTCACGTTGAAGTAATAACAGGCAGCAAGTAGAAATTGTTCCAAAGAAAGCGGCCCCCCACCCACTGTAAAAAATCTGGAAATAGAATCACAACCGTTAATCTCTTTTGGTCTGGGTCACAAAACTAAAAGTCAATGTTAAAGCTTTATGGAGCCAGCTCACGAACTGTCCCTACATTGCAGAATCTACTATGAAAGTAATTTGACATTTAAAAGCCAAACTGAGACTGAATTAAGCGTTTTCAATTGCACTGCTGAGTGAAAAAGGAGAAAATAGGAAAATATGCAGAATAACCAGCATATTAAAGCATTCTTTGCTTTCTCAGGTATTTCCATGTTGAAGTTAGATGACTAATTAAAATGCTTATGCTGACTTCCAACATTACAAACCAGCCTGTCAACTTCACAACAGTGTTCTGCCACCTGCACTGTCATCAATAACAACACAGTCTGGAGTTTGAGCTCAGGTAACATGTCATTGTTGCCAAGGGTTGTCTGTCAACCTAGACGTCTAGCACTGTAGAGCCAGCGGTAAAAATCCTGGGAAATTCAGAAAACTGATTTACATTTACCATCTGTTTTATGTGCAATGCAAACACTTCCGCTTGGCTGCCGTTTTGCAGAGAAAATTCAGGTGGCTTTGTTTTCTTTTCATAAAAGGAGGATTCTCTAAGGGGAAGTCTGTATGCTAGCTCTGTGAACAGAAGAATATTAATTTAATCCATGTAATATTTACTTCTTGTTTCGCATATCTTGCAGTCATATATCCAGAAAGGCAGGATGTGTTTCTCAATTGTTGAAATGTGTTATAAAATTAGGTGGCTTTAACTTCAATGAAATATTTAATTGTGTCACTGATGTAAGAAATTACTTTTCAAGGCTATAAAAGCCCCGTACAGTATGACAAATGGCAAAGTCAGTGGTGTTTATTTGGTATTATAGTTTTA
>NW_010417738.1:37725-47043 GCF_000710305.1 Buceros rhinoceros silvestris | reverse complement strand
CTCCCCACCCACCCCAAGAGATTAGTAAAATAATCTTGATACCTAATAATACCACACTGAACTCTGGTGAAAGACTCCCAACCAAGGATCAAAAGCATGTGATGCTCATTAATAAAGATGTCTAAGCTCAGCAGAGGAAAACTTTTTGTTTCTACTGCTTTGTAGGAAACATGGTACCAAAGCACTCTACCTGTCAAAAATACATTAAGATAATTGTTGGAAACAAGGAATTTAGAACTCCAAGACACAGAAGTTTTCTCATACTGTACTTCCTTACCTATCAGAAATATGATTTAATTCTTGTGCACATAAGTACATCTCATGCTTAGAATCTTATCTTTAAGGTCACTGTTTTATTAGTACCAGCAGTGTTCATACAGACAAATGCTTGCCTAATATTAAGCTGTATCATATATTCTCAAAGAATATTTTGAGGACCTGTATTTTCTTCAAGATCTAGGCTGAGTAGTACAGTCTGAGCACAGTCATGCAGAGTGCCTTGTGTCATCCTATGAAAAGACTGAAAGCAGTGAAAGTGTATGGAGGTAAATGCTGATTATAGAAAGTGCAGCTTCCTGCCTCACCCCCTGAGCATCCTAGGAGGATGCACAAAAAGCACCAAAGCAGTCTCCTCACCAAAACGGCTTTGTTCTTTGACAGCGGTTTGAAAGCTGCCATGGACCAGTTTATGTAATGCCCCTGTGCAGAAAGTAGCGGCCCCATTTCTCTGTGCGATTTCTGTGCTTATATGACCTCTTCTTAGGGGGAATGAGACCTCCTCGAGAACACATTGACTGAATTTGCTACCTTCATAAAATCATTACTACAAGTAAAGTAAAGGAACCACAGGCTCTGTCCTTTGTTTGGCATACCAACAAACTTCTTGCAAATCTCTTAGGAAAGGAATGAAGTTACCCCTGAATACTAGGAGAGGATGTCAGTTGTAGACAATGCAGGAGCCAAGACAGGAATGGCATTTTGTAGTATTTGGAGAACATACTGAGGAATGGAAAGTAAAATGGCTGTAGCATGAAAAGAGCAGAAAACATTAGCTTTTGAAGGTAAGACAGATGACCCTTCAAGGAGTATCTAACCTCTTGACCATGTTACCATGCAGCACAAATCTAAGTAATGAAACCAAATTTTTACTGCAGGGAAGTTTACAGCACAAAATAGAACTGTGATTAAAAGAAATATAAATTTAAAAGGAGACCTCACCCATTTTCCTAAATAACTGTGTAAGGGAAAACTATGCCTCTATGAGTACATTATAGCATAGCTGCAAGGAAAGACCCCACTCCTGAAGACATTTCCTAATGTGAACAAATTCATCCACACCCAGACTGCCACTGAGAGAATCCTTTTGATCCCAGTGAGACAGTGCCTGTGGGTAAAGACAGGATTTTTGTTGGAAAATTTACAGCATGAGCAACATCTCAAATTCTTTTCTTACAATTCTATTCTAGATATCTGTCTATAATCCAAAATGCACTTGTTCCTTTCAATATGATATTCTGTCCTTGTGCTCTTGCATTTGTGCCGTTCTGTCTTAACCTGCTTCCCTTACTAGTGTCCATTGGACTGCATGTCTGATATTCTACAAGCCTTGTTTATCCTTCAGGAAAGTACATTCTTCTTTTTATCCCCTAATTCAGAGGCTGAAGAGTTGATCCCAGAAGAAGGACTGGGCTGTTTCCGGCTGGTTTTTGTTTTGATTTTATTATTGCTCACAATAGCTGAAATAAAATTCAAAGTGTAAGGAGATACAAAACAAACATTTTTTTTGTGGTGAACTGATGAAAGAAACGTTCGCTAATACTCTGTCAGTGTTTCAAGGAGGAGGTTTGTGAAACAGAGCAGCAAGTTGGGGCAACAATGAATGCCTTTGTAGTGAAAAGTAGAAATATGTGCATTTTTCCAGGGGAAGAGTACTTTAAAAAGAATTGTCAATTGTCATCTGTTGGTCTAGAACATAAGCAAAGCTAATCAATTAAACAAGATTATATCTGAGATTTGTTTTGGTGTTTGGAGATTGTGAGTAGACAAGGCATATAGCATTACTTAATGATTTGTTTAGTGACAAATGTCTGGACAGTTAATGTCCAACCAGCGTTTAGCAGCTTTCCCTCCTAGGAAGAACTTTTCTATCAAGTTTTAGAGAAACTTGGTAATGGGTGTCTCCTGTCTTTCAGCAGATTTCCAAAGACCTGTAAACTCTATCTCTGTACCTTCCATCTACTGTCTTTGCATGTGAGTTTATTATCCTGCTCATTGGTCTTTACTTGGTACCTAGAAGTGCAACTAGTCCTGCCAGGCATCCGGAAGGGATGAATTCCTCCCTAGAATGGTCACTGGCATTACTGGTGGGTGTTAGCTTTGTGCAGCTTGTGTTACTTTGCTAACAGAGAAGATGATTGCTGCAGATGGGCAATGCACACAGAAAACTGTGCTTCTGGGTTGGGCGTTAAACTGACCATATAGAGATATGACTTTAATTACATGGATAATTGGGCTCCCTTTTTCCCCCCCATTTCCACGTCCTCAGGGCTGGTGGACTCTTATCACCCTCTTCTGCTCCTCTTCTGGATATCAAGTGCCAGGCAGCCTCCTTCAGTCCTTAGCTGGAAGGAGTTTGAGATCAGGTCTTTCAAACTGTGGAGGAGTCTTTTTGCCACTGATTTTATTTTGGATATTGCAGGTTTGTTGTGGAATTTGTCCTCCAATGATCAGCTGAAGCACCTGTTGATTAGAGAAGCCCTGCAGACACTCACTGAGGCTGTTCTTATCCCTTACTCGGGCTGGCCAGATCGAGATTACCCAAAGTCAAGTGTTTTACCTGACCCTGATATCTTCTACAATGCCACAGGATGCTTGAGGTGAGCACTCAGTCTACAGCTACCCAAAACAATAGTGATGATAAAACAGGCCTGCACACTTCTTTTCTTTCTTGCTTTGAACTTTGATGGCTCCAAGAGAAGAGTTTGCATACAGATCGTATTTTGAAATGTGTTATGTGTATCAGACCAGAAGAATTACTGCTCAATACAATGAAAACAGCTTCCTTTATAAGGGTCCTATATATTCATTTGATGGGTACTCCAGAGACTAAATATATCCATCACAGAGGACAGTAATCAGAGGCCTGGTTGCAGTGCATAGTTGCACTGAATTCGAAGAGATCCTTCTCTGAGTAATAGTCATTGGTGTGGTGTATAGTATTAGCCCCTGACTGATGATGGAAACAAAGCTTTTTCAAGTTGTTGTAGGAGTGGTATAAGAAATTAGCACTGCAAAAAAGCTAACAGTAAATTAAAAGATACTTTAAACCTTTGTGTGCCTTTTAAAGCTGTTTTAAGACTCTAGTGTAGTGATTTCCAAACTTTTTTGATCATATACCCATATCAGTAAAAACCTTTCGAGTGGACTCCCTCAGTATATGTATATTTATTTATTTTTAAATTATATACATGTACTACTGTACTAATGTATTATGTACATTATAAAATATACATAAAAATTAAATAGGATGATATAAAGATGGAATAAACAGTTTTAATTTTTAAAATTTTATATATTAATGATACAAAAATATTTCCTTCTTTCACCCCAGTGGACTGTCTTGTACACCCCCTGGGGAGACCAGTGCTGTAAAGGATGTATAGCATGCGACCTTTAAAGCCTAGGTCTAAAGTTATATGATCTGCTGATACAAATACAAGAGTCACACTTCCATACCATGTGAAGTTCTTTGACCCATATAAGTATCGTTTAAAACCACTTTGTTAGTACCTTTTTCATAAACATAATTCCTGCTTCATTTTAATTTCTAAAATGTATGATGCATAAGAACCAACTGTCCACTGGAGTCATATAAAAATATGCCTACTCTACAAACTCAAAATATTTAAGACCTTTATACATAGCTGGAGTATGTGTCTATACTTCAGACTGGCAGAACAGATTCGTGATTGCGCTTGTTGAAAAGTAACAGTGGAAAACACCATGAAAAGTTCTAGGCTATAGCAGGTAAAGCAGTTAGGTTTATTTCTTTGAAACACAATTTCTTTGTTGTGCTGGAGCAAAACACAGTTATAGGCAGTAATAGGGTTTTTATCATCACATGCCTCCATTTAGAGAATTTGATTCTACGTAAACAAGAAAACCAGTTTTCTATGAACAGTAAAGAAAATTCACTATATTTATAAATCACTGTTTCAGGGTAGCCTCAACAGAAATTTGTTGCCGTGTATGTTTTATTCAAGCAGTGGTAATGATGTTTTCAGTCAATAACTCATGGTCAGTTCCTTTGAGCAGGCTCAGGTTCAGATACCCAGGAGTGTTAGCATTTCCCATGAGAACCTCAAAGCTGTCAGCTTTCTCTCACAATTTTTTCCCTTTGCACTATACCGTTGTACAGCCCCGTAGGTGCCATTTGGGCTACCGAAAGAGTAATATACTTGAAGGATTAGTTCTGGTGTCATAGGTCCATCAGTGGGACAACTGAAGTGTGCGTGTACCCAAGCACTTTCTTTCAAGAGACTGAGCAAATCATCTTCATCCTCAGTGATACTGGGTGTTAATGGAACCACAGTGTTTTCTGCCATTTGTGCTGGGTAAGTTCTGCTCACTTGCTGTAATACCTGCTGAGTCCTACCAGCTTTAGCAGGCACGGGAGCAGTTCTCCTGGCAGTAAGCAGAACATGCTCAGTGGTGGCCATGTCACTCTTCTGCTTGGCATATAAACTACACCCAATAGTTACATCCAGTGGCATCTCCAAGGACCCTTTGGATAAATACATAGAGTTAATCTCAAGCACGTAACCACATCTAAATAGCCAACTTGGAAAGGGGACCAGGGTACCTACAAACACAGAGGTGTTCAGTTTTCAGCTGCTGCCAAAGATGTTTACTCTGGTTTATCACAATATATAGCTAAACTGATAAGAAAATGACTTCACCTAAGTTAGGAAAATCCATTTTTTAAATCAAAGTAAGCCCTATCCAAATTTTTGCACAAGTTCAAGTAAATTGAGGCCATGCTGCAGCCATAGAGTGGATGAATACATATACAGCTCTGTATTAACTACTGCAATCGTCTAATAGCCTCATAAGTGCAGTAGCAGCTACTACAGAGAAACACCAAAGACCTCAGTAAAGTCATCCCTAAATGACTGAAGTATTAAAATCACGTATAATAAAAACACTTCTAAAAATAACAGTTGATAAAACTGTGGCCCTTCACGAGTTCAAAGTCATTGCACATTAAGTAAGTACAAACCTGAGTATCAGAGATGCAAGTCTTTTGTTTGCACAATCAAAAATGCATGAAAGGACATAATCTGAAATAATTAATGAGTAATGTATGAGTGCTAAGGTATGACCTGAATTTTAAAATTTTCTTAGTAAAGTACAAGGAATTCCGTTTGAAATTCAGAGGCTGGCAAATGCCCAGTTTGGCCTTACACGCACCTGCTTTGCTAACATGTCCTATAGCAGAGTAGTTGTATCTGCATTACATACATTTTTACTGTGTAAACAGCTCTGTATTTGACTCGTGGTTTCAGAAGACAAATGAATTGTTTGCTATACAAAATACTCAACAGTAAAGCACCTTTTTCTGCAGGAACTCCTGTCAGCCCACTAACTACTAATTAACTTCCATCGCTAAGTAATAATTAGCTTTTATTTACCTGGATTGCTCAAAAGCGAATACAGACAAACATTAACTACCCATAATAAACTCTCTCTAGCTAACACTAGTGATGTTGTCTATGAAGTGAAGCAGGTTGTCCTTTTTCATATTAATCACCCCAAGCTGTGTTTGTACAGAAACCAGTCTGGCTGTTAGGTGTGCTGTTCTGTGGTGGTGTGACTTGCTCCTCTCCTGCAGAGTTTGGACTCTGGAACTGTCTCTTCCCTATGATCCAGTTGATGGGGGCAGAGAATCATTCTCAGTTTTAGCATGGTATTACTCTTTCTGAGCTTGTTGCAACAACTTGACATATAAGGCAAAACAGTAGCCGAACTGGTTAAAATTAAAGTAGATTCTGAACATACATTACTCTGTACATGAAGTCCATGAGTGGGGCTGCTCTGTAGCTGCAGTTAGGTCTGCAGATTTATTGAAAAATCTCTCGACTGCCCTTGTCTAGATGCTCAAGGATACATCACCTATATTAAAAATACGATGTCCATATTCTAGTCCTCATTTTTAGGAGCTTGAACACTGAAAGTTATAATGAGAACAAGAAGGGCTTGAAAATTCACAGGTGCAGCTGATCTCCAGGATTGCCAACGTACTTTCTAGCAGATAAATGTTTTTGATGACGCTTACCATATTTGTACAGACTCAATATCCAAGATTTTTAAGATTAATCATTTTGGGTCTCTTTATTGGAAATTAACACACCTACCAAATTAGATGACTAGTAGTATTTCTTCCTTATGCATTAATTTAAAAAAAAATCTCTGCACAAAGAAATGCTGAAAACTAAAGGAGGAGCACACCACAAAGTAAGAAAACGGTGCGCTGGGGGAATGATGTTACTAATGAAGATATTTGAAGAGCGTATATGTATTTGCCAGAATATAAATCTGTAATTAGTCTTCCCTTTTGTAATACTAACACGTTTGTTGGGCGTGTTGTTAAGTCTATAGCCTGCGGCTTCTGTCACAGGGTAAAAATACTACTTTGAAGTGCAATACGTTATGCATAGTATAATACCTAGTTATAGGAGAATGCCAAAACTTTTTTTCAAAAATTTACATACATGTATTTACTGAAAGGGACACCCACACTCCAAATCTAGCACTATCTTTTGACGTGGGCATATGCACTGTGCCACACAGTTACCAACTAATAAATTACAGCTCTCTTCATCTTCTTCAGCAGAATTTCAGGAGGACTCAGGATTCAGAAGTGAATCCACATCTAGCAGATAATACTGCAGATGCTAACACTGCATTGAGTGAATGACCAGATCACTCCCCGTTCTGCTAACCAATTTATGCCAAAAGTAATGTCAAGTCCTGAGTCTCGGCTGCTTGTGTCAGTGTATGCAGTTACTGATAAGGAAGTCTGATAATTAGAAGTATTTGTAATCCTGTTCTCTAGGTCTGTAATTTGTCGTAAAGCATCACAGGTCACAGAAGTTAACGTAAATAAAAAGAAGCTGCGTACACCACACAATTCTGAGTGGCAGTTAGAATAGGTAATGGTATTGTTCAGTCCTGAAACATGATAAAAAGCACCGTGCCCTGAACAAACAGAGTAAGCCAAATCAAAAGACTTCACTGGTTGCCTGACAACAAGTTGAACAAGTACAATTGATGTATTAAACTATCTGGAGGAGTATTGCAGACTTTCGCAGACAAGTCTTGTTGGATTTTAAAGGTAACATCACTTTTTGGTCTGAAAGTCCTACGTGTGACAGTTCCATGTCCAGTTCCAATACAAATTGGCAGAAGTCTTCAAGATAGTTAGCCTCCTCCTCCATACTCCTTCTCTGAGTCTGAATGGGTAAGAAGCCAATAGCATGCAGAACATGTGGGTTTGAATATTATTTACATACATAAGTGAATTTCTGACATGACTCTTTCTCTGATTAAAAGGAAAGCTTAGTAGAAGGCTGTCTGTGGTACACCTTGAAAGCTGGTAATGATCTTGTTCCGCTTTTACCTTGAAATTGTTCCCAAAAGTTCTCCAATGCTGAACTTTCCAAAAATTATCTTTAGTGGTCACATTTCCTCCTGCAGAACATTTCATTTAAGTTTTGGAGCTAGCAATCACAATTACTATGTTTCATTACAGAGTCCTCCTTTTTAATTGCTCTTTAACTGGAGCATCCTATGGCTCTGTGCATCCTAATTCATCAAAACTTTCTTGACAACTATCTCCAGAAAAGTCAGCTAACTTCTCTGTACCTGGTTCCCCAACCAGAAAAATAGAAATACCACTTCCTTTGTCATTATTATTTTTCATGCTTTGTGTGTCCCAGTTCCCTTTTAAGCTCTTTGTGAACTATCCAGTGACCCATGGTGACGGTGGAAAGGTGTAGCTGGAGGAAGTCGAATCATTGCACTTCAGACCAGAGGCTGTGTAAAAATCCCTGTCCATTTGCTCTGGAGAGAAGTGAAACCAAAGCTCTCACTCAGTGTTGGGAAGTGTAATGGCAGCTCAGTTTCATAGTGGAAGCTTTTGAGAAAGAATGTAAAACAAATGACTGATGATAACAAGTCCTTGAACCAAGGCCTCTTGCATAGCATTGCCATTCCTTTAAGCTTATTTCCATCCATTCTTATCTTCCCTTGCCTCCTCTTCAGTTTATCTGCTCCCCCAATTCCTGACAGGAATTCTGGTATTTCCCACAAGCAGCTTGCAGCACGGCGCCTGCAGTTACTAAGGAGATCCCCAGATACCTTTCCCTCCGTGTTGCATTTTTGAACTGTGTAAGGCATGAAGGGAACAGAATTTTCTGAACTACTTCAGAAAATTGTTATCACATAATTGAGTTAAGTTCAAATTACTAGTTTCAGCAGAATGAGTCCCAGGAGCAAAAGCCCTCTTCTTATCAGTTGTGTGGATCATTCACAGCAGTGCAAAAACCTTTTCCAAAATAGTCATCCAGTGTGTGACTCAGTGCTGACTTAAAGGGAGTATTCCTTTCTTTGGTGCCATTTACAATCTAACTGAACATATATTATCGTTCTGTTTCTTTCAACATCACACTTGATTTTACTATGCCACATTTCTTTATTTACCTCACATCTCTGCATGAAAACAATGCTTTCCAATAGGGAAGTAGCTGATAGTTCACACATGCCACAGGAACATGGGTAAACGGCTGTTTTGGTTACAGATACAGTGACACTGTGCATGTGTGCAAGCGAGAACATAAGCAGCAAATATGGGATGAGATAAATGAGGCATATAGACAGATACAATGCAGCCACAGTAGTATGTGATCTATTTTGGGCATGTCACCAGGATTACCATATTTAAGCATGCCAGAAGTCAGAGATTTTTAATAGATGATGCCAAAATATAAGTTCCGAGTCAATCGGAGCATCCCTGCAAGCAGTAATCTCCCTGAGGCTGCATTCTTCCCATGCTGTGTTCTCCCAAACATTAATACTACACAGAGTAGAGACAGCAGAAATTGGATAGCAGAAGAGTTTTTCTATGAGAAAACTCTTGAGCTTGTCTCCAGTGGATCCTCTTTTCCATGGATGTATTTGTCTCAGTGCACTTCTGATGAAGTGCAAGTAAAACAAATTTGCACAGCAGACTTGAAGATTTCTAGGTACCTGTGAATTCCT
>NW_010417738.1:34210-37636 GCF_000710305.1 Buceros rhinoceros silvestris | reverse complement strand
AAAAGGAATGCCGTGAGCCACAACACTGGGCCAAAACAACCATGGCAATTGCCCAAGCACTATTTCAAGGCCTCCAGGAGCTCCACATCCAACTCCTGAGCTCAGAGGGAGATGTTCCAGTTGCCAGTTTTGCAATTTTCTTGGCAAAATGTTGACAGATACAATTTTTTATTAAAATTTCTGTTTCTCAGAAACATTTATTTTCCCCCAATGTAATAACATTTTTATTTCCTGGAATCTCTCAGGCTTCACTTAGCAAACAAACTTAATCACTCAGCTGAGGTTTTGCCTGGAATGCTCTTCTCTGCCTTCAAACCAACTCTGGCACTATTCAGAGTAAAGTGGTTACAACTGTAATATGACAAGTGGGAGAGCAGGAGCTCTTCCCTTCCCAGTCCACATTGTGGTGATAAGAAAACAGGGAAAGGTGGAGAATGGAGCAGACGGATGCGTACAGACACACAAACAGACACTGGTACCTCTGACTGGATGAACAATTGAGCTTCTTAATGAAACAAGGTTCGGTAATCCATTTCTTCGCAGATCAGGGCAGTGCCTCTGATTCAGGCTCTCCTCTGCCTCCTGAGTTCTGCACCCCACCATATTCATGCTGAACAGCCAGGCCAGGTAGTGGCCTCTCCTTGCACAGCCTTTCAGCATGACCATAGTTGTCAAAAGTTCAGGGTTTTTTAGAATAACGTACTGTGATAAACCAAAATACTGTATCAGCTGAACAGGCAAGGGAAACTCCACACTTGCCTTTTAATAGTATTTTTAATCTGTGTGCCTCAGAAATCATTTTTGCTATGTGCTAGAAGGGCTGTAACATACATTTTTTTCTCAGCATAACCATAAACATGGAAGGGTGACAAGCCTTGAAGGTGACATACATAGGCAAAATTAAATTCCAAAGTTATATCTATAGTAGCCCGTATTAAGGAATCTGAATATTGATTTTGTGATATATAATTCTATGAGAGAATAAATGAGCTTATAATTAGGGTTATTGTTAACAGCATGACCTAAAATAAAACTATAATTATTGTGCATTAGTAAGCTGAATATGTACTTCCTAGGGGAAAAAAAACAGAAGAACTCTATTGACAGTGTATAAAAAGCTACATTCATTTTACAATCATAAGCCACAGGAAAGTTTAAAGCTGTACCTTACTGGCTTTGTCATTAATAAAATTTTAAACCATTGTAATTTTAAACCATTGTAATTTCCGATGGGTAAAGTAAGCATGCAAAATAAACACCCCGAAACTATCTAATGGAACTCTCTGTTTGTAATGGATGCTAAGATTGGGTTATATTTAATGTTATTTCAAACAAAAAGGATGGAATGTGATACTGTGTGCAGCCTTTTGGCCAGCAGAGCTGCGGGATTCCAAAATAATGAGGCTTAGGTTTATAATTCCAGCATTCCATAATTTAAAGTTTGTTCAGTTATAAAAATAATTATACACCAAAATTGTAAGTGTTGTTACTTTCCTGGAAATCAGTAGCTTATTTAAAGCCAAACTTCAAACAGGAAGTGTGTGCTTGGCTTTTGAAAAGTTTTTAAATCACTCTCATAATTCACGTTCAAGTTGTTAGGTTACCACAAAGCACAGAAAATGTTACCTGAAAGCTGGGCAAGCAGTGGCTTCCTTTGGGTCTGGAGGAAACAGAAAATGTGCAGAGCTGCGTCTGAGCCGCTGTGGTAAAACAGCAGAAGACACCAGCAGAAAGCATCTGGCATTTCCCTCTCAGACTGTGCAGCTTCTAGTGGCTTCAGTGGCTTCAGCTTTTTTCTGCTTAGATAACAGCAGCTTCTCCAGGAAGGTGGGAATCAGCTGAGTATGGTGCTTTTTTTCCTCTTCCTTGTCTCACACTGCTGGTCCATCAGTGGTGGCAGTGGCAGCTGTGTCGCATTCATCCCCTCAGCCTCTAGTCCAGCGGTGGGGCCAGTGGGCTGCTCTAACTGCCGGCTCAGTTGAGCTCACGTCCCTTCATGCCCACTAGCACCCCTCAGGGCATTTCCACGAGCACATGGATTGCCATGTGAATTTGGCCTCACAACTGACATCAATTATCTTTACATGTTAATGTACAAATGTTGCTAAAGCTCTCAGAACATGTGTATGTTTTTGGCTTCTTGGAACTGGTTTCATGTAGGTAAATGCTAAAGAACATTTGTGTGCATGGAAATTTTTACGGGTATCTTTCCTCTGATACTTTGACTTAGCTACTGTCCCAAATGTTAAAAATATAAATAAAAATGGAATAATGGGGGAGAAATCCAGCTTGTTTGACTGTTTAAAAAGGAGTAATTAAACTTTGAGATGAAGATTTGAGTCAGGTCTTACCTCATCCATCCAAGCACAACAGTTTGTTTTTCTGGAGTATTTGGTTTTGTCTGAGAGTGGACTGAAACGAAAGTTTTACCTAGCAGAGGTTCAGATTATTTTACGGCTCTGAAGAAAGAAAGCAGTCAACCTTAACTTCAGTATCTTTAAGATGGAGCTGGGAAAGTCTGTCAGAGGAGCACAAGGAAATATCTTTGACTAAATTTCTTCTCACCAATGTATTCCTTCCTGCACAGAAACATGAGCTCTGCCGGCCCAGAAGGAAGGAAAAAGATGAGAGAATGTGATGGCTTGATTGATTCTCTTGTGTATTATATTCAAGGAGCTATTGCAGACCACGAGCCTAATGACAAGGTATTCTTTGAGATGAAAGGTCTTTTCCTAGGGGAAATTGCCAAAAGAACGTTTTGTTTGTTTGTTTAGAAATTAATGTTCAGAAACAGTTGTGATGTAACTACTAAACTTACACTTATTTCCAGGCCCTTGAGAACTGCCACCAAAGATAAAAGTCCAGTAAGAAGCTTTTGAAGAGTTTTTATCCTGCAGTCTAAGAGAATAACATACCTTAGCTTTGAGAAAATGTTTTCAGAATCACCAGAGTTAGAAACTTCTGTCTTTTTATAAAAAGTGACATGAAGTCTCAGCTTTCAGAGATACTGAAACACCTAAAGAGTCAAATACTGCTCCTTTAGCTGTCTCAGGGAGCTAGCTAGGTAGAAACATAAAGAATATATCTGGTTACTCTCCCATGTGTTTAGCACTGTACACCCCTTAGGAGATGAAGAAACTAAATCCCTATGGGTGGCAGTGTAATTAAGGAGCTTGCATCATTTACAATGGGATTCATTTTCCTAGTTTTTTTAGAAATTATACTTGCTGCCTAAGCCAGTATCTACAAGGGCATGAACACCTCCAGATGCCAGTTCTTCTTATTCTCTTCCTCCCACCACTGACTGCAGATGAACCCTGAACATTGCTTAGGCTAGATGCTTGTCTTTCAGCTGGGTGAGTTTGGGTGAGAAGACCAGCCATCCCTTATGAGAAGGTTAGCCACTGCCTGTGGGACACTTCTAAC
>NW_010417738.1:24863-34138 GCF_000710305.1 Buceros rhinoceros silvestris | reverse complement strand
TCCTGCTATAACTCGTGCTGTGTCGTGATGATTACTGCACATTTATAGCTCTATTCTAGGATTAGCTACTTGAGCTTCTCCATCTCCTTGTATTCAGTGCCATTAGCTTCAGGGAGAATCCAGCACATGACATGTGTGCCAATAGCTCCCTGCTGCATTTTGTCTTGAAGCCAGTCATTCCTTTACTTTCAAAAAAGGAGGAACTGATAATAAAGTTATTTGCCACTAGACTCATCACTCAGAAGTTGTAGGCCTGACCTTAGCCATGCCCAGAAAGGCACATTTAATTTTAAAAAGTATTTTACCACAGAAAAGTGCTTCTTCCTTAGGAAAGACACAAAGCTTTCCTTTTGCTGATGCTGTAGCAAGGTATGTACATGATCATCTTTATTCTTAAGCTCTTAAACATTTCTTGGCATGCTTCTGGCCTGTGCCAAATAGCACTCGCCCAAACAATTCCCAGGCACAATTCAGGAATTATAATGTCCTCGGACGAATTCCAACAGGAATGCACCCCACTCCAAAAGCAAGTCCTATGTGCCAGTTGGCCTCAGTGCTCAGGAACATCCCAGGGCATGTTTAATTTATCAGTGTAAATGCAATCTTGTGGATGAAGACTAGCTCTTCTGTAAGCCATTAGAAGCTCTGCAGTTAGTTGTTGAAAATGAAAGCTCTTCCCATGTCTGTACATGTCTCTCCGATTCATGCTAAAGCTTTCCAGAGTCCTATTCTTTTGTTATTTTAGGCCACAGAGAACTGTGTGTGCATTCTTCATAATCTGTCCTACCAGCTAGAGATAGAGCTCCCTGAGACCTATGCCCAAAGGATATATATGCAAAGAAGAAATATTTCCAGCCATGATAAAACACCAGGCTGTTTTGGAACACGGAGCAGAAAAGTAAAAGAGGTAAAGCACATGTTTAGTTACATCTTGTTTTGTTAATCAGTTGTAGCAACTTCTGGAGAATAAAGCTGTAATCTATTTAACAATCTGTTAAATAGATACAACTGATGTATCTGGTAGTGTGACATTTACTTGCCCCGAAAATGCAAATTTGTTGATAGCCTTTCCTAAAACCCATTATCTTGTTCAGCTACTGCTGATGAAAATGACATAACAATTCACCGTTACATTAGCTGAGGAATACTGCCACTCATTTTCATCCGCTCTGATGGATCTAAGTGGTGTCTGTACCATGTACAGCAAATGTGGCAAGTGCCACCAGTGAGTGGGTGTTGTGATGGTTTCACCAGGAAACCAGGACGAGGTGACTTGTCACTTCCGTGACTTGATGGCTTTGGGGCTATCGCAGCACCTCTTCTTTTGATGCCATGTGGTACAGGTCACAAATATTCTGGCAACTGGGAATTGCTGGAGGGAAAACAGATACTAGGAGAGGGCAAAAGTGAAAGAAAAGGATTGTTGACACTTTCCTCTCTATTGGTTTCACTGGAGTATATTCTGCCTTCTCTGATTCCATCCACAGTACAGCTCTAGCTGGCCATTTCTGTTTCTCCTTGGCCCCAGCCCCTAGCGTCAGATTCTGAGAGAGGAGAAACAGCTTCCCTGATACCTATCTCCTCTTTTTGGATGGTGTGGCTAGTATAATTAGATATGGAAATTTTGCATGATTTCATTTGAGTTAACAAGTTGATAATCTGCAAATAATCTGGCCATAGAGAGTTAGCAAATGACGAGTTTAGCTTGTGATGCATTGAGTCATGTAAGGTCACTGTTTCTAAAGGCTTGCTCTGTTTTACATGTTTAGAAGCAGCAGGACACCCCACTACCTGAGGAAAAGAGCAATCCCAGAGGTGTCGAATCACTCTGGCATTCCACACTCATTAGGATATATCTCTCCTTAATAGCAAAGAGTACCAGAAACTATACCCAGGAAGCATCCCTGGGAGCTCTTCAGAACCTCACAGCTGGCACTGGACCAGTAAGTCAGCTTTTTCCTTTTCTTGTCATTTACTTCTTAATGTGAATACATGGAGTTTAGGGCTGCAGTGCAACATGCCCACCTCACCGAGCTCATGTAACCACTGATAAGTCAATGGCTCACAGACATCATCAAGTAAATCGAAGAACATTGATGGAAAAGTCATAACCAACAGTGTAGCTACTTCTTGCTTGGCAAATATGAGGACTGCTGCTTCTCAGTCTGTGTACACCTCCACATACAGAATTTGCCAATTCCTTGCACAATGAGGGATGAGTAGATGTTAAAGTCACCAAACAGTGGTTTCGTGGAACCTAATCGGTCCCATGAAGAGAGGAAGGCTCTGACACAACCACAGATCTCTCTTGGGGTGAAGACGATAATGAACACTGTCTGAGGAATTAGCCAATGAGCTTGTGGGAGAAAGATGGCTCAAAACCTCTTTTATATCATCTTCCTTTTCTGTTGCTGCTCATATGTAGCTCTGGATTAAAATCATTTAAGTGTGCTCAAAATGATGTAGAGAACCTGCTGCGTTTTTTATATGAGGCTATACACGCATGGTAATGACACACTATTGCTACATGCCTTCTAACAGATGCCATTTGCGGTGGCCCGGACTGTTGTTCAGAAGGCAAATGGCCTTCCAAGTATTCGAACTATGCTGCACGTAAGCCACCCGGCAGTAAAGAAGACAGCAGTCTCGCTGCTCAGGAACTTGTCTCGCAACCCGTCTCTGCAAAGTGATATAGGTGAGCAAAGACTAACATTGTTTCTTGGGCTTTCTTTCTCTGCTCTCTTTACTGTAGAGTTTCCTTCTTTAAAAAAAAAAAATTTGTAAAAATACCCTGATATGTAGATTTTTAGGTCAGATACAGTCATTATACGGTGTTGAAAATAAAGAGCTTTGCCTAAGAAAGACTGTAACCTCAAGTTTTCTCTAAATTGTATGTTCCTCATGTTACTTTCAAAAAATAGATGATGGAAGTAAAATCTACACAGATTTGGAGAGGGAAGTTTTTCTTCTGCTTAATATAGGGCAAAGGAAGGTGAGTGCTGAGTTCAGTGCTGCCACAGCTACATAGTCCTATGCAATAAATCATAGAGCATCTCTAATTCTTATAACAAAGATCGTATTTTCTTCTTTTAGACACTAAGAAGCTTTTGGAAGCTTGCAGCTGACACTGTTTTCCTGCATGAGTTTTCTGAGAATGGAAGCTAGAAGATGCTATAGACAAAATAGTTCAGTTTTTAGAGGGCCTTATTTCTAAAATGTTTTAATTATTTTCACATCAGAAGCTATTTCTATTCTGAATAGTCTCATTCTAATTTACATTACCCTTGTCACACACCTATCTGGAGGAATGAACAGAACTCACAGAGAGAGAAGCACTCTGTTCAAGTAAAACACTGAGGAGGGAGGGGAGAATTGTCTAAAATGCTTCAAGTGCTTACAGTGGGAGTTGCTTGCTACGAGCTCTTGCTGTCTGGTGGTATTTCTTAAGTAGGGGTGGACTTCAGAATATGACATGCTTCTTAAATAAATAGCTTACACACTGGCTTAGAAGATTGAGTGTGCGCATCCCCTTATAGCCAACTGCTGACAAGTGCAGCATTAACAATTGTGCTGTAGTGACCTGTTTTCAGTTTGCTCTGTGTTACTATAACCATGATTACCTATAGGACACACAGGGTTCCTTGGGAAGTGGCAGCCTGCTGCTAGCACACGCCTAGTGACCTCACTACAGTACACTAGGTATTAATGTATTGCATATGAGGCAAAATACGTACCATCTGATTTAGTGTGGACGCAGCTCAACCTAAATTGTGGGGATTTAATACAGGTATGAAACCATGACTGTTGTGGGAGCACATAGCACCCTGGTAGGTCATAACGGGAGGAATGAGGTCTTGTAGGACCCCAAGATAAATTTCCACCTGTTAGAAATGTAATTGCTTGTCTGTCTTTCAACCTGTAGCGAGAGAAGTTTTGCCTGATTTGGTCTCGATACTTCCTGAGTCTGTCCCAGGGTCTGATATTGCCTGTGAAACCACGGCGTCCATCTGCTATACTTTGTACAATTTGACACAGAGCAGTTCACACAATGCACGGCTTCTCCTGAGTGCTGGCGGTCTACCAAAGATTATTACCATCAGCATGAATGACAGGTAAGATGGTTGAGAAGCCTTCCTCTCTTCATTCTGCTTTTCCTGGGGGAAAGAAGAAACTGCAACCTCTGCCACTTGGGGGGAGAAAACACAGCATCTCAACAAACAGGAGGGCTTAAACAAGTGACCGTGATGGGAGTAGAATTGCACATCTTGGGAAACACAGAAAAATCTCTTATAACAACTCTTCTATCCACAGATAAATTTGCCATGTTCCGGCATTTTAAATAACTCCTCAGAAAATGACTGCACAGCATTATCTATGTTCTGATACATATAGTGGCTGACCATGAGGTCTTTCCCCAGAAAGTTTCTATCTCCCCTGTTCTTGTAACTCAGCCCTGATAATCTTTAGCATTAAAGCACAGGGATACATTTTATAGAACTTACATAAAAATTGTTTATGAAGTGGCATTTTAGATATTAGATTTGAAATTCCTTTAATCATTCTTTAATATTTAATCACATGCAACCAATAGTTACTCAAGAGCACTAACTCTTTATGAATATGAGTAATCCTCTGTTTTTACAGAAGGAAAGAGGAAATTCATCTCAGTAAAGGAGGCTTTGTGAGGCCCTGAATAGTTTAAATCCTATCTAACCAGAGATTTAACCTGCTGAAAACATCCTTTCGAATGCTTGTTATGCTGAGGTGTATTTTCCTCAGCTGAATGTGAATATTGTGATAGTTGATCAAAGACGAAGGCTATAAAGTACTTTATTTCTCCCTAGTTTTGAAGAATGGGTGAAACAAGAAGGCATTTTTCATTTGTTTCAGTAGTCAGAACAGCATGAAACATGCCAGAATACCTAAAGAGAAGTAAAACAGCATTTAGGAGGAAAGAAAGAACAAATGCTATTAGGTTACACGTGCTGAAGTCTCCACATGCATGAAGAAGGTAGGATTATGAAGTGATGTGAGTGTTTATGAAGAAGGAATTTAAATATGTTTTATCATTCTTTTTGCAAAATTGCAGTAACATGTTCAGCAAAGCCAGCAGGGCTGCTTCAGTGCTCCTCCACTCCTTGTGGTCACATACCGAGCTCCACAGCGCTTACAAAAAGGTAAGATCTGGGTTAGAGCAAAGACATGTAATCTGTCCTTTTGGACCTAGAACCCTCTCGTTTGTCCTCCAGGGCCCTTAAGCACTTCTGTAGTGTTAAGAAACAACCTATGATAGGAATTCAAGCGGCCTCTGAATTTGATTTTTCTATTACTCGTACATACACCTGCACAAGTAGTGCATGCCCTCAATTTTTACTCATCTGTGTTCATATTCTCTCCCTCTGTGGCTTTATAGTCACTGGCAAAGTTTATGAAAAACATGGCTGCTACCTGCCAGAAGTCTCAGATGGTGAGAAGTGATGTGCAGTAGGTGTCTATCCACCACTGACTGAACCAGTCTGACACAGAGGGCCTAAGGTGCCAGCAAAAGGAAAGGCAGGGCAAGGCAGCCTCCTGCTTTAAAACCAGAGCAGTTTTGTTCTCCTTGTTGTTTCTATGGTCTGGGAGCCGAGGTGTTCCTTGTATTCAGACAAAAAGCTAGAGCCTGGGAAAGGTGCTGGCAAACATTTACTGCCACAGTCAAAATCAAACAAAAAATGAATCAGCCAATAAACCAGTTTGTTTCTTTCCTTTTGAAGTTCTGTGACTGCTTTTCCAGCACACAGCTGGTTTGACTGCAACCTACCTACCTTCAACCTGCATTTCAAACTGTTTTCATTCCTTGTTTCCTTGGTGCTCAGAATTTCTGTTACCTGAAATTCCCTATAACGTAAAGCTATTTCATTTTTTCAAGCTCCAGCCTTTAGCATTCAATAGTCAGCTTGTTTCTTCTTGTAAATTTTTTGTTGAAATTTCATCAGAAAAGTTACTCAGTTCAGTGTCCCTTAACAGTCTTGCATCACACTCAGCAGCATACTGCCCCACAATCCAGAAGTCTGCATCCAAGAATAAGGATGCTATACCATATAAACTCTAACTGGATTTTGTGGTTTGGGGTTTTTTTGGAACTACATTCCTGACTTTATTGTGCCGAAATATCCCTCATGGCATGCATTTTCTGCAGTACTTCAAGTATGCCTACAAGACACATTTGCCAGATCTGAGTTGCAGAAACTGCTGATTTCTTGCTGTTCCTGTGCAAATCAGGTCCCCTAGAGATACCAGGTATGGCACTGAAAACCGCAGGCCACCTAATGCCTAGACACTTTTGAAAAGTCCTTCTAACATGTGACAGAAATCACTTGATCAAATGAGACTGATAAAATCCTGAGTCATTTTGGCATTGCCTTGTACTCTTTGTTCAGGTAGGGTTAATCTCGGCTGACATTAGTCACCTGAGAGTTAGGAGTCTGTAGAGCTGAGCTAGAGGAATAGGCTCTGTATACAGTCAGTGGAGAGTTAAGCAATTCCAGTGATTCATCTTGCCTATCTTAGACTGAACAGAGTCCCTCCTGAGAGATGCCTGTTCTGTCTCTGTTGACTGTAGAGGACACTCCCCAGACCCCTACCGTGGCTCTGTATCTAGCTTTCTGGCAACTGAACCCGCTCTTGCCTTGCAGAATCAGCACTGGAGATAATGAATTATTCTGTTTCTTTCATTCCAAAGGCTGACTTCAAGAAGGCGGATTTCATCAATACCCGGACCACAAAAGCCTATAACTCACTAAAAGATTGAACTAGAACATACTACCACTGAAGAAAAATGAGATCACACATCAGTTAACGTAACTATCTTCACATGGTTGATGTTGCCATCATGAACCAGGAAGTATCTCAGAACAAAGAGGCTGATTTTTTGTAAGACTTCAGTGACTAAGGGTAGCTGTTCTGTGTTTTTAATCCTAATCACCTTGTTGTCACTGTATATAGCAATGTAAGAATAACCAAAGATGGATGCTTTAGGAAGTCTGAGGTGAAGTTTCATCTGGCTTTACCGGTTGTCAGAACTTCAGATGACTGCCTTTAGTCTGACAGGAATTTATACAGAAAGGTTTGAAATGCTGATTGGCAGCAAATTCTTTTCAGACTGTTTTATACAAATAGTTTTCTACAGTGGGAAAGCACCAAGTGCACTGCTCAGGACATAGTAGTTTTTCACTATTGTATTTCTTCCCACATGCTAATAAGAATCTCCAGACTCTGTGAGTATACACAAGAATCTGTTTCACTACCTGCATTATAAAAGCACAAATGAAGTTAAAATGATTATATTTGTATTGCTTGTATGCATGTGCTCACTGGTTCTTAAGCCTCTTTCCTTTGAGATTTCATCAGCAAAGGCAACAAAACTCATTTTACACAGGTCTTATCATCCCTGGCTCTTCTCATCCCCCCTCACATGCTGTTGGAATTTATAACTGTGTCCAGAATGGGTTTTAAGTAGAACCACTATGTTTCAGACACTTCAGGCTGAACTCAGACCTGTCATTCTTTGCTAGTTGGCAGAAAAGTTATTTGCTCATGATTGAGTGATTATTTTAAGAAAATCACATTTTCAAAACAATTTTGTTGATAATCTATATATATAGTAAAGGGAAAGGAGCCTTGCCTTCATTTTTTAATTAATAGATAAACACACACACAAGAGGTTAGGCTCTGTGCTGCTTAAGGAATTCATCTGATCCTGCTTCACAATCTCTCACTTGAAATCATCAGCCTCCCTACAGCAATTACGTGCAATGTGATAACTGAAGGTCTGTGTCTCCACATGTGGGAACAGGCAACAGGAAGAGAAAATTCCTAAGCACCTGAAGGCTGTACCCATTATATGATCCCCAGAGAGGGAAAAGAAGCACTAAAAAACCCCATCCAGTACGTTTAGTAGGCAAGATTTGTCTCGACATACCAGTACTTAAATTGTCCGCTAAACCAATAGGAAACCCATATATAAGTATATAAAACTCTGTGGATTGGATTATTAGCTGATATGATCTGGCATTACTCTTCTGAAATCAGGGGAGCTAAGCTGCACTTACAGCAACTAAGACTTTGGCATAGGTATTTAAAAGCCTTCCTGCCAAACAGCGCCTGTCCTGCGCCTCCGTGCTGAACTGCTAGCACAGGAGATGCCACAGCTGTTCTTACCCAGAAGGGAATGCATGATCCTTCGAGTAGGGACCTCACAGAGGAGATCATCAGGGCCTTTTCATTTCAACACTCCTGGCCAAACGTCTAGCCCCTGTCAGAAACTTAGTGAAACCAGAACCAGTGAATTGTGACATTGCAATGTCCAAACATACTTCTGAATATCAGGGAGCTAAATTCTGCTGGTTTATGCACATAGTTCTCATAGGGTTCCCAGGAAGTGCCACACGTGCAGCAGAACAGAACATGTCCTGGAGAGGTAAGCAAACAACCCTGCTTTCCCAACGCAGATCATTTCCATAGGTCTGTTAGTCCTCCACGTTTGCTTTGAATAACTCAAAGCAAATGCATTCCAGTAAGAGGTTTTAAAAATACTATTTTTTTTTAGGAGGTAATTTTCAAAATACTCCAGGTCCAAAAACAACACAGGGGAGGAGAACTTTTAACACTGCATGTTGAGGGAATTGTTTTTATAATTTTTAAAAATGTGATAGAAAACAGACAACTAAAATCTAGCCTTTTTTTCTAACTTGTTAATGCAATTAACACTGCATATGCCATAAATGAATAAACACCAGGAAACTTGGACAAGTCCACTTTTACTGACCAAAAGTAGTGGTAGGCAATATGAATAGACAAATAGTAAACCTGAATACAGAGTAGCACAAGAATGAAGAACTGCAGTCTAAAGATCAGGAAGGAAGCTTCTAGAAACACTCAAGCACTGGTTTAGTTCTCTGAAACTCACATGCTAATTAAAAACAAACAAACAAGCAATCCAGTGGTGAGCATTTTTAAATGCCCTACTTAGTATGTCTATCTCCCAGTAAGATGTCCTTAAGAAGAGGATGCAAATTTTTGGGGTCGTTTCTATTGATTCAATGATTTTAAAGGTCTTTTCCAATCTAAGCATTTCTATGATAGTGTCTCTTTAAAATCAAAGCAGTGCACAAAAGTCACAAAGAAGCGTATCAGACCTGGCAACAACTGAAAGCTATAAACAGGGATGAGAAACAATGACACACCTTATTACAACTGATCTCCTACTTGTATGCAATCAAAAATATTTCAGC
>NW_010417738.1:23894-24766 GCF_000710305.1 Buceros rhinoceros silvestris | reverse complement strand
GGACTCCAAAGAAAGCAAAGAATGTTAGTCAGAGAAATAATAAAGTGTTCTCTCTAACACAAAAAAATTGTCTTTGGTCTTTGTTGTTACTAGTGAACCTACTTGCTGGAATGCAGCAAGTGTATCTTCAAGCCTTAACCCTTCTTTTAAAAGGGCAAATTCATTTTAAAATTAAATCTGGGTGCAGAGACTTGGACTTTTCTACCACAGCGGAGTATTACTGAAGGCAAGCTGTGTAATGCTCCTGTTTGCTGGCATCAGAGTGCTCCTGCAAATAATTTGGTTTTACTTGCAAGATCTGTTACAGTTTTGTCTGATATTGCTGACCTATCAAAGCACCTGGCATCCTCTGTCTTCATCTCTCTTTAACTGGGCTGTGCCAGTAAACTTTACCATGAGCTATGTCACTGCTGGAGGATTCAAACATAATTAGAATCGTCCTGACCATAGTCTTGGCCTTGGGAAATGTAATCTCCCTACTTGCTCTTTTACAGAGAGGAGATTTGAAACCTTGAATTTAAACATACTGTGTAGCATCCAGAAAATCCTTGGCTGAATGAGGAACTGATCCCTGGTCCTCATATCTTGAGATAGTGTCTTCACCACCACCAAATACAACCACCTTTCACTGACTAGTTTTTGTAGAAACTCTTAATTAGTATGGATGATGTCGTAGTAGATATAGTAGATACTGCAGAATAGGAACATTAGTTAATTGCCAGAGAATTAGTCATTCCTTTCATCATTTCATCCTCTTACCTTCTCTCTACTATCATTGCTTCTTAATATTAGTGCTTTTTCTTCTCCCTCCCTTGCTAAATAGAATTAAACAATGTAAAATAATCCATTATATTGTTCATGGGGTTTGGGTT